>NW_005178541.1:0-177412 GCF_000350225.1 Chondrus crispus | reverse complement strand
CAAGCAAATTGCTTGGTCCGGTATTGCACTTGAAGGCCAATACCGGACACAAACCACGACCAAGCCAACGGCAAAAGGAGCACGTACCTATACAAACAAAAAAAGCACGATAAACAAACCGACATCCCACCCCAGACCCACCAATGTCCCAACCCAACAACAACGCACGAAAACGACCCGAAACAACAACCCTTTCTCAGCAAAAGCCAAACGAACCCCCAACCTCCGAACGGCAATCGGACCCAAACAAACAAAGGCGAAACAGAGCGAGACACAACAACGCCTCCACGAATGGCACCTCAAGCTCGGACAAGCCCACCCCAAAACACTGGCAATCATGTCCAAAAACGGACTACTCCCCGCCCTCCCACGCGGGATCACGGACACCAGTGCACAAATCACCTACAGCGGATGCATAGACGGGAAGACGACAACTAGACCACGCCGCCGCACAACCCACGCGGCAGGAAAAGGGGAAAGCCTGTCATCAGACGTATGCGGACCACTAATACCAACGTCCACACACAACGCCAACTACTTCCTCACCCTGATCGACACAACCACCCGATCTATATATGGGTATACTGCCTGAACAATCGTCCGCAGGTGCCAAACGCAATAATCAATGCGATAGAACACACCGCAGCACAAAACGACCAATACCCACGTCTGCTGGTAACAGAAAATGCGAAAGAATGTCTCGCAAAGGCAGTACAGGACCAACTGCAGATAAGGGGCATAAAATTCAGACAAACAACACCCTACACACCGCAGGAGAACGCGCTGGCGGAACGAATTAACCGTACACTTATGGAGAAAGTACGAGCCACACTCTCACACCGCCGACTGCCACACGCGCACTAGCAAGATGCCCTACGAGACGCCGTCTTCAAGTACAATGTTACCTACCAACACGGGTTGAAAGGAATCCCCTACACCGCATGGCACGACACCCCACCGCAGATCCAAAACATCTTCACCCTCGGACAAGTCGGATACACTCCGATCCTGAAACCAAACGCACCCCAACTGCAGAACAAAGCAACACCCGTCCGCTACATGTTCGGAATCGACGACACGCACATCTGTGTCCAAAACATCGTCACAAGACGATACTCCAAAATGCAAGCATTAGACTTCCGACCATACCACCGGCACAGCGACCCCTGCAACACAGTCAACGCGGCCTTTCACGTCAAACGCACCTCACGCCGCAAAACGCAAGCGAAGCAAACACCCACCAAGAAACCACGCACACGCAAACGTCAAGACAAACCGGTGCCAACAAAAATTGACGAAACCACGCGGCCACCCAAGACCCTAAATAAGGCGAGAAAATACCCGGACACGCAACAATGGAGCGCACCGCACAACGCCGAGCTCGACCAACTCGACGCCATGCACGCTATAGACTGGACAACCCAAACTTCCACCCCCAAACGGAAAGAAATAATCCCCACCACCATGACATACCGATACAAACATGGACAGGACAAAAAATCCGTAACGCGCAAGGCCAGGTGCTCGATCCGCGGCGATAGGATGACCCCCCAAGTGCACTATGACCCGGATAAAACTGCCACTTAGATAGCAGACCGCCCAACAATCAGAACACTGTTCGCACTCGGCGCATCCATGAACATGGCCATTGAACATTTCGACATTACAGGCACGTATCTACATGAAAAATACCAACACAAAAAAGTATATGTCTGGCAACCCCAACGCTTCGATGGCACATACAAGCATCAAGCAATACACGGAGAACTGAGAGGCAATTTGTATAGCACCCCGGCAGCTGCAAACATTTACAGCACCAACCTACACAGCCATCTCAAAAAATATGGATATGAACAAATGAGATCCGACACATCTCTGTTCATCAAAAGGAAAGGCCCACACATCATACAGATCGGCATCAGTATGGATGACTTCCTGCCCATAGCATCGGACCTCGCCCTCATCGATGACCTGTACCGCACACTCAAGCGGAAATACAAGGTCAAACGCATGGGGAAACCAACCAAGTACCTCAACTGGACAATCCGATACACAAAAGAGGGCATCCATATTTCTCAGCCCACACACATCGACAGTGTGGTATCCCTCCTCTCCCAAGAGCAGTGCAACAAAAAGAGCACACCGTATCTGGATGGCATCAACATGGACCTGCCAACAGACAGCCAAGCAAGGCGCGAAGACATTGAGGACATCTTCACAAAAGCGGTCGGGGAAATACGCTACATAGCCGACAGTCCGCGCCCCGACATCACCTTCGCAGTCACCGCACTCGCCCGACCCCTCAAGAAACCAACGAAACGACACTGGAATCTTGCACAACGGCTCACCCAATACCTGCACACCACTCGAAATGAGGGCATCATGATGCCCTCCAACAACAGCAAGCAAGTGCAGGTCAAGGCGTACTCGGACGCCGATTATGCCAACGACCAGAGCACTCGCAAATCAATAACGGGCATGCTCACAATGGTCAACAACGTACCCGTGCAATGGCTGGCACGGCAGCAACCGGTAGTCGCGAAGAGCACCTGTGAGGCGGAGTACATAGACGCAGCGGAGGCCATCACCCTCACAATATGGCTCCAAAACCTCATCAGGGAAACGCGACTACCGACCACAAGACCAAACATGCACGTCGACAACACCGCCGCCGTGCAGATGGCAAAAGCATGGGAACGACACGACGACGCAAGTGCATCGACGTCCGCTACCATTACCTGCACGACACCGTGCAAAAAGGCGAAATGAAGATCGAACGCATACCCACCACGGAACAATACGCAGACATCTTTACGAAGCCGCTCAAGGCGACCCTGTACAAAAGGCACAAAAACCACATACAGATCCGCCCGAAACCAACAAGTGCAAGCCAGCCCTCGCGTCGGGGGGAGTGTGGTTCCATACAGAACCCAAAAACGACGCTCGGGCAGCCTGCACAAAACACACAACCAACTGTTTCCATACAAAGACAAGTAAGTCACCCACCTACAATAAGACGTAGCCAATAGGGCACAACTCACTTGCACAATAAAGTCACCGCCGGCCGCCCGACTCCCAGGGGATCGGGGGTGTCAGGACGCAACCTGTTCACGTGGACAGGTGGACACGACGGACACCGCCGGCAGCGGCGACGGTGGGGAGTATATTAGGGATAGGATAGAGGAGAGCGAAAGTAAAGAAAAGGGCATCTCGAGTCGCCACAGGGGGTATCGGTGTTCCTGGAATCACATTTTCTTTGCGTGGATCGATGTCCACCGAGGCATACCCCTCCCGCCTGAAAATCTCGTACTCCAACTGTAAGTTGTAATTTCCAGCTCATCACGCAGTACCTCTTCAGTATCATATCAATGTACTCTATACGAACCGTTCTGGGACATCGCAAGACACGTGCTACAAAATAAACGTGCATTTCAAAGCTCGCAGACCGGTTCTCGCCTGTGGTTCCATCCAGATAAGGCAGCCCTCACAGATAAGGCATACAGCCATTTAGGGCTACCACAGCAAACAGAATAAAGTCACCGTCGCCTCCACCACCTTCGGGGTTCGGAGGCATCGGTCTGATCTTGGCATCACAGGTTATGAGCACCACACACTACCACTGACAACCGATCCGCGGCACAACAACACCAATCCACACCGCGATAAACAGTAGCGCATCGACTAACGAACCTCCCACACCCCCGCACACAGGAAACCGACATGACAGATCCACAAGCAACCACAGCGGGACAGCTCCCGCGCCTCGACACAACCAACTACACGTTTTGGTTCGACGCACTGGAAATCTACGCACGGACAATCGACGCCGTCGAACAGATCAACACACCCCACACACCGGACCCCGATCCAGGCACAGAGGCCTCAAACCGACAAAAAGCAGACCAACTACGCCGAGCCATCATGCAAAGCCTAACACCGGACATCATCAGTACACTACCACCCCACGTACTCCGGTACGAACCGAACGTAATATGCCGAGTCATAAGAGGAATCGTTGACACAACATCAACCGAAAACCATGAGATGTTGGACGCTGAAGCCAGAAACATCAAATACGAACCCGGAACCCAACTCAAAGACTATGTCAGTCAGCATCGGGAACTCAGGTACAAGATGCAAGTTGCACGCTACCCCAATATAGATGACGAACGCACGACCGTTCGATACATGATACAGGGGCTCAGCCAGAACCCAGACATGAGCACCCTAGCCATGATCATGGCAGGGCACCCACCCGTCACCATACAGGCTTTCAACCACCACGCACAACAAGTGCAATTGATGCAAACACAAACCCCCGCAGCACCCGCCACCACAGCACCACAGCACGCACTTCGACACAGAACACCGCGGGCGCGCTTCCTACGACCAGCCCGAGGCAAACCAACATACCCTCGACCAAAGGGACACCAGGGGCCATGGAGCATACATCACGGCAGCTTGACACACACCACAGAAAAATGCTACGCGCGTAGAAAAACACCCCGCACCAACACGGGCAACGCGCACGCAGCACAAGCCTACGACAGCGACGCAGACCCACACCAGAGCGCCTTGCACGAGTTGCAAGAACGCATACACACCCTTGAAGTGACAATTACCGACGTAGACACAACCGACGGTAAGCCAAATTTCATACTGGACTCCGGTGCAAACCCCACTCATACCGCACGACCCCACGCGAATATGCCACGCAGCACCGGGACACTAACCACGACAGCCACGGGACAACGCGCGCCAATAACAAACACGGGACGCATAACCATAACACAGAAGAATGAAAAGCTGACAATACCGGCTGTCCACACCCCGCAAGTCAAAGAAAATCTACTGTCCGTGCACGACCTCACGAAGCACGGACAAGTAACATTCGCAAGAAACAAGGCAACCCTCCACCAACCCATCCGCCTCCCGCCGCCAATCATGACAGCTACATTCCGCGACGGGCAATACAGGCTCGACCAAGACGCCACAGCCAAAGGGGCACGCACATACCACCGTAAAAACAAACACATTACAAAAACAAAACCCCACGCCGCCCCGCGCAACAAACACACCACAACTGCCCCCACCGAGCAACGCAGCAGCTACATACCATTGCGCACACAAAAACCACGAGCACCCAACATGCGCACAGCCCCAGCCCCCCCACCAAAATACAAAAAGTCAACACAGGCACAAAAACAAATGTCGGAATGGCATCTTAAGCTCAATCACGCCAACCCCAAAACAATTGCGCACATGTCCAAACACAGGCTACTCCCAGCCCTACCCCAAGGACTATCAGACACCAGCGCAACAATAACATGCAGCGGGTGCATATACGGAAAGACAGCACGACGACCGCACAAAAGGGCAACGCATACAGCCGACGAAGGCGACAGCCTGTCCTCAGACGTCTGCGGCCCCATCGAACCCACGTCGGCCCACAACGCGAATTACTTCCTCACAATTATCGACACGAACACGAGATACATTTAGGTACACTACCTAAACAACCGCGCACAAGTCCCGCATGCCCTAATCACAGCAATAGATCAAGTGGCCACCGAGAACGGCCAACACGCCCGCCTCCTGATCACGGACAATGCAAAAGAATATCTCGCGAAACAAGTGCAAGACAAACTGCGACAAAGAGGTATCAACTACCGAGCAACGACGCCGTACACGCCACAAGAAAACGCGCTCGCAGAACGTATCAACCGAACGCTGATGGACAAAGTACGCGCCACCCTCTCGCACAGCAACCTCCACGCAACACACTGGCAAGACGCCCTACAAGACGCCGTGTACAAGTACAACATCACGTACCATCATGGAATAGGAGCTCTACCGCACAAAAAATGGCATGGCACAGCGCCCCGAATTAAATCGATCATCACATTCGGACAAATAGGGTATATCCCCAACCTCAAACCACACCTTCCTAAACTCCACAGCAAGGCCACACCAGTCCGATACATGTACGGCATGGATGACACGCATATCTGCGTGCAGAACCTCCAAACAAGACGCTACCAAAAAATACGGGCAATCGATTTCAAGCCCTATGCCAAACAAAGAGACCATGCAACACCACCACGGCCGTCTTCCAGGCCAAAAGGAAGCAGAAACGCAACACAAAGGCCAGAAAAATCCCCACAAAATCACGAGGACCACGGCACCCCCCAAGACAAGAAAGCAAGCCACCAAATTCCCCGACGCGGCCGAATGGCGAACAGCGCATGACGCAGAACTCGATCAACTCGACAGTATGCACGCGATAGATTGGCACTCCCCAACGCCCAATATTCCCAAACGCGACATACTGCCTACGACGATGACCTACAGATACAAACACAGCTCGGCATCGGCGAACCCAGCACGAAAAGCACGCTGCTCCATACGAGGGGACCTCATGAAACCGACCGTGCACTATGACCCGGATAAGACAGCCACATACATGGCAGACAGAACGACAATACGAGCACTCTTCGCAATCGCCGCTTCAATGAACATGCACGTCGAGCATTTTGACATTACGGGAGCCTACCTACACGAACAATACCAACACCACAGGAAAGTATTTGTGTGGCATCCACCCCGTTTTGATGGCACGTACAAGCACGAAAGCACTCATGGCCAACTGAAAGGGAACCTCTACCGCACACCGGCAGCAGCGAACATATATAGCACGCAACTCCATAACCACCTCAAAAACATGGATACAAGCAGCTACGCTCGGACACATCACTGTTCACAAAAAAGGACAAGCACGACATAATCCTCATAGGGATCAGCATGGATGACTTTTTGCCAGTTGCAACAAACCCCACCATGATTGACGCACTGTACAAGGTACTGCGAGCCAAGTACAAAGTCAAAACACTCGGACGCCCCGAAAAATACCTGAACTGGACCATACAGTACAGGAAAGAAGGGATCCACGTCTCCTAGCCACAGCACATCGACAGCGTAGTGGTCATGCTCGTTCAAACCCAGAGCAACCCACAACGCACACCATACTTCGACGGTATCAAAGTAGACCCTCCCACTAACGCGGAGACCACACGAGAGGATATAGCTGAAATATACAGCAGTTCAGTGGGGGAAATCAGGTACATAGCCGACTCGACAAGACACGACATCGCCTTCGCGGCGACAACAATAGCGCGAGCGCTAAAAGGACCCACGCAGCGCCACTGGAAACTGCTGCAACGACTGGCACAGTAACTCCACGCGACCCGCACGGAGGGAATCCTCATGCCAAGAGGAACAAAACAGGGCATCACAATCGACGCGTTCTCAGACGCTGACTATGCCAAAGACGAGACGACGCGAAAATCCGTCACCGGCTCAATCACGCTGCTCAACGGCTCCCTGGTACAATGGCTCTCGCGACAGCAACCAATCGTCGCCAAGAGCACATGCCAGGCGGAATACATAGCAGCCGCCGAAACCGCCACCCTCACAATCTGGCTCGCCAACATGATGAAAGAAACGAGCATACCGACCCGCCAACCCGTCCTGCATGTCGACAATACGGCCGCCGTGCAGATGGCCAAAAACACCGGCGCGACGCGCAGAAGAAAATGTATCGATGTACGATACCATTTCCTGCATGAGACAATTCAAACCGGCAAACTTAAAGCATCGCGCATTCCCACCACAGAGCAAAAAGCCGATATATTAACGAAACCGCTCAAAAACACGCTGTTCCAAAAACATAAGCACAGCATACAAATCAACCCACCCCCCGCACCGCCCGGAAGCCCTCGCGTCCGGGGGAGTGTGGTTCCATCCAGAACCGCCAACGACGCTCAGACTTCCTAAACACAACGCCAACACAATGGTTCCATCCAGATAAGGCAGCCCTCACAGATAAGGCATACAGCCATTTAGGGCTACCACAGCAAACAGAATAAAGTCGCCGTCGCCTCCGCCACCTTCGGGGGTCGGAGGCATCGGTCTGATCTTGGCATCACATCGCCGCGACGGTGTCCAACAAGTCCACCTGCCCACTCGGCGCATGACTCGACTTGGGGGGGACCTTCAGGCGGGGTAAGTGCCCTCCGTGGTACGTGCCCTCCGCGAGGATACTGTAAACTTTACTCGTATCGTCCTACGGCTTTCGTTGCAGTACTGTACTGTAATACCGATGGACTGGACAAGCCCCTGGAGTACAGCACCGTATCATACGCCTCCCTGGAGTCCCTTGCAGCCCTCGTTGCTGGCGTAAAATTCTTGTCAGTGCTCACGATGTGCCAACACCGCAGCAACAATCCGCACAACCGCCGCCCTGTTTTTTCAGCGTAGGAAATCACTCAAAATTCACTGTCAAGCGGGCACTTACCGTAAAATAGCTATGGGCCATTGGATGCCCTGCATTTATTCGAATGCGAAGGGTGGAGGCAAACCTTTCCCGCCCTCTGCGAGAAGACCAAGAACGAAAAACGACTACCCTTGGGTAACAACTGACAACGACAAGAGAGAAAAAAGAGATTCCGAGAGAGAGATATATAGAAAAGAATAAGCGCCGCTTTGCCACCGCCACCTACTCGAATCCGAACAACACCCCCTATTCGCAAACACCATGGCTGATCCATACAGTATCTTGGGCCTCACCGGCCCGGCTGAGCAAGTCGTCCGCCTCATCGCAAGTCTCATCGAACGACACAAAGCCTACAAGGAAAACAAAACGCTCTCTACGGAAGTGCTCACTGCCTACACTACCTTGCAGGCAGACATCACGGAGCTTGAAAACATGCCGATCCATGGAACGTCGTCGCAGCACACGGGCTTGCTCCAACGTGAAATCGACGGCATCTCTAGCTTCATATTGAACTCCCTCGCTGAGCTGCAGAAAGAGTTGGACGACCCAAAAGCGAGACTCGGTGCGCTCGCCTCTGCGATGGGAGATAGAGAAGTCCTAGAGAAGCGAAAGCAAGAAGCGGACCGCCTTCACAAACGTATTGTACAAGCAAGCACGGGCATCGATACTCGCGCGGCCGTCGAGTCGATCGGCATCGATACTCGCGCGACTCGCGCGGACGTCGAGTCGATCAGACGAGGCACGGGTAATATGTTCAGGGCATCGATAAGAGCCGAACATAATCCTGCGTCGATATGTGTGAAGCTTGATTCTCGGGGGAGCGATGGATTACCAAACACGTGTGAGTCGCGTCTAAAAGCGGCTGTGCTACGGAGAGATAGGAACAAGCAAGTGGGTGCGACAGCAGTGGGACAGGGCGGAGTCGGGAAGACATGTGCCCTTCGAGCGATCGCACACGACGATGAGATTAAGGCGGAATTTTCGGGAGGAGTGTACTTCATGTCGTTGGGGAAAGATGGAAACGTGGGACGGCTGATTGAAGAACTGTGTCTGATTGTGGAAGCGTCCGGCGGGAACCAGACGGCTGTAGAAATGCGAGGGCAGAGCCGGTTGAAAGGGTGTTAGCGAAGGTACAAGCGTGGTTTTGTACTCATGTGTGTCTGTTTATCATTGATGATGTGTGGGTGGTGAATGATATAGACGCGAATATCCTTCAAAAGTTGTCTGTTCTGGCTGAGACTGCGGGGAGCAGCGGGGGAAAGACGAGCAGACTACTGTACTCCACGAGGGATAAGGAGCTGCGTCAGATTGGAGAGCGGGTTGCCTTCGAGCCGAGGGAGAAAGTAGGGAAAGAAGCAGTTGAGATGCTTGTTCACGCGAGTGAGGCGAATCGAGAGGAAGTGGATGATGCGAGATGCAAGGAAGCCGTGAGTGAAATACTGAAAATGTGTGGCGGATTGCCGCTTGCGCTGAACGTGGCGGGAACGAGCGTGAGGTACATGAGGGAAAGATGGCAGGGAGAAGTATCTGAAGCATGGGGGGCGTACCTTTCGAGGATGAAGAGTCGTAACACGATTCGTGGGGAGAGTCCGCAGGATGGATATTCGTCGTTGGATGGGACATTACATACGTCACTAGATATCCTGGAGTCGGATGTGGGAAGGAGTGGGGAGACGGTTGATGAATTTTCGTTTCGAAAGATGCACCGGAGTCTGTGCGTTATGAAGAAGCAAGACCGGATACCTTTGAGTTTGGTTGGAGATTTGTGGGAGATGGACGAGGAGCGGACGGAAAGGTGTGCAAAGCAGATGGAAAGGGTTGGACTAGTAGAAGTGCAGTATGAGAGGGGTTGTGGTGGGTTGCGGGTGCATGATCTGACGCACGATTTCGCGGTGGAAGAAGCGAAGAAGAAAGAGGGTGTAGAAGAGTGGTATAAGAAGATGGCGGATGTGTGCAGGGCAGGAGAAGGGTTGCTTGCGATGAGTGAGGACCGAGACGGAGAGGAGAAGAGCGCACGGGAGGAGTATGTTTTCGAGAATATATATCGTGTTTTGAAGCAGGGTGGGTGTGTAGAGGAGCTAAAGAGGCTATTTTTGAGTGCGCGATGGGTGAAGACAGTGATACGGAGAGGCGGGGTTTGGCAATACGAGGAAGCTGTGAAGGGATTGAGTAGAGACTTGAAGGGGAAAAGAGGAAGCGGGAAGGTGGGAATAGGACGGGGAGATGAGGATGCAGTGGATGGAATGGTTTTGATGATGCGGGCGGCGCGACTGAGTTTACCGTTTTGTGGTGAAAACAGTGCCGGGATTTACTTTCAACTATATGGGCGAGTGAAGCACAAGGCACGGGATTCAAGTTGTGTGCGAAAAATGCTGGAGGAAATTGAGAGATACGCACCACGGCCGTGGTTACAGCCTGTGAGTGAGTGTGTAGCGCGAGCCGATGGAAAGATGGTGGAGCAGATTGTTCTGCCACGTCACGGTACTGAAATTCAAGTGGGCATGGATTCCAGTGGTGAAGTGTATGGATGTCAGGTGGAGGGGTACGGGGCAAAAGTAACAGTTTTCACGCAATCTGCTGAGAAGGAGACGAAGATGGTTGAATTGGAAGGCGAGTTCGAATTCGAAACGGAGAGCCAGGGCCCAGGGGCCAGTGAAACAAGCAGTCAATTAGAAGGCGAGTTCGAAACGGAGAGCCAGGGCCCGGGGGATCTTGAAGCAAGCTGGCGCAAAATGTGTCGGCGTTTGAGGGCATATTTTGGAATGTGCTTTGGAAGTTTAACCTCCGAAGTGACTGGAGAAAACCCGAGCGTGACTGTAGAAAACCCGAGCGTGACTGCAGAAAACCCGAGCGTGACAGGAGCCACCTGCGCAATTCTCTGTGAGAGGAAGGAGAATGTTGTTGTGGGATATGATGACGGGACGTTAAGGCTGTGGAGTACGTCGGAGAGGAAAGTATTGAGAATTTTCCACGGTCACAAGTCGGACGTGTTTTGTGTTGCGATGAGTGGGGACGGAAGACGTATGGTATCTGGATCCCGGGACAAGAGCGTGCGGGTGTGGGACGTGGAGACGGGAGCACAAGTCGGGGAGGCGTTAGTTGGACACACGGGTGCAGTGGTTAGCGTTGCGATGAGTGGGGACGGAAGACATGTAGTATCTGGATCGGAAGACGAGAGCGTGCGGGTGTGGGACGTGGAGACGGGAGCACAAGTCGGGGAGGCGTTAGTTGGACACACGGATCCGGTGCGTAGCGTTGCGATGAGTGGGGACGGAAGACGTGTGGTATCTGGATCGGATGACAAGAGCGTGCGGGTGTGGGACGTGGAGACGGGAGCACAAGTCGGGGAGGCGTTAGTTGGACACACGGATTGGGTGCGTAGCGTTGCCATGAGTGGGGACGGAAGACGTGTGGTATCTGGATCGGATGACATGAGCGTGCGGGTGTGGGACGTGGAGACGGGAGCACAAGTCGGGGAGGCGTTAGTTGGACACACGGGTTGGGTGGAGAGCGTTGCGATGAGTGGGGACGGAAGACGTGTGGTATCTGGATCGGATGACAAGAGCGTGCGGGTGTGGGACGTGGAGACGGGAGCACAAGTCGGGGAGGCGTTAGTTGGACACACGGATCCGGTGCGTAGCGTTGCGATGAGTGGGGACGGAAGACGTGTGGTATCTGGATCGGATGACAAGAGCGTGCGGGTGTGGGACGTGGAGACGGGAGCACAAGTCGGGGAGGCGTTAGTTGGACACACGGATCCGGTGCGTTAGCGTTGCGATGAGTGGGGACGGAAGACGTGTGGTATCTGGATCGGAGGACAAGAGCGTGCGGGTGTGGGACGTGGAGACGGGAGCACAAGTCGGGGAGGCGTTAGTTGGACACACGGCTTGGGTGGTGAGCGTTGCGATGAGTGGGGACGGAAGACGTGTGGTATCTGGATCGGTGGACAGGAGCGTGCGGGTGTGGGACGTGGAGACGGGAGCACAAGTCGGGGAGGCGTTAGTTGGACACACGGATTTTGTGCGTAGCGTTGCGATGAGTGGGGATGGAAGACGTGTGGTATCTGGATCGTGGGACAAGAGCGTGCGGGTGTGGGACGTGGAGACGGGAGCACAAGTCGGGGAGGCGTTAGTTGGACACACGGGTTGGGTGCGTAGCGTTGCGATGAGTGGGGACGGAAGACGTGTGGTATCTGGATCGGATGACAAGAGCGTGCGGGTGTGGGACGTGGAGACGGGAGCACAAGTCGGGGAGGCGTTAGTTGGACACACGGATTGGGTGCGTAGCGTTGCGATGAGTGGGGACGGAAGACGTGTAGTATCTGGATCCCGGGACAAGAGCGTGCGGGTGTGGGACGTGGAGAGAGGGATCACACTTCATACCGGGAGGGAAGAGAATTGGGAAGAAATTAGGGCTCGGTTCCTGAAGACGGCAGATTTGGGTACTGCTTCCCGCGCAGGACGAACATCACAAATATTTTCAAGGGACGGAAGAATTGTGCAAAGGCGAGAGGATGGGTCTGAGGCTGTCTTGGCCCAGTTGGAGAGTTACGTAGTAGGCTTGCAGATAGACCACGATCACGGGGTCGCAGTTGCATGGGCGGGCAATCTGGTTGCTATCATGAAGCTAGTGGTGTAAGTAAGTATCGAAGTGCGATGGCCGCTTGCCGCCCGTGACAGTAGTAGTGCGTTGAGGGTTTTTTGCTTTGTTTTTGATTTATGAATGCGTGAGAAGCTCGCCTCACAGACGTTGCAATCCATGTACGTGTATGTATGTGTATGTATGAACTAGCGACATGCTTCCGTTCATCGTGCGCTCTTGTGCTCAAAAGTTATAAAGTATTCGTGAATGAACGGTGTGTTGAGAAGCGTTGCAGACCGGGTCAAAGCGGGGACCAATCTCACTTTGAAGAGGCGATGTACACGTGCACAGGTTTCCACGTGCACAGGTTCCACGTGCACAGGTTTCCACGTGCACAGGTCCACACGTGTGAGAAGACAAGTGGCAAACGAGGCCAAGTTTTTTCCTCAATTTTACTATAAATTTCAACTTTACTAAACATTTGGGCCTCTCCCTTTACGGAGCGTCAGCGTCGTCACTCAGTCCAATTACGAACACCGTCCTTGCAAGGGGCATCGGTTACTGTGAGAGAAAAGCACTGAGCAGAAGGGAAAGTGTCCTGGCCGGCACAGGTAACACAAGCGGCCTCCAGTGACAGATCGACCGCGATAAGCTGTCTGATCACAGCCAGCAGCGAGACGGATAAGCGAGACGGATAAGTAGGAGCGAGAGTAGAGACGACGAAAGATGTTCTATGAGTTTGTCTAGCCTGCGCCCCGCCGCCGCCACGCTCCGCCAGCGGCGACAACAGCGCGCCCCAGCTCCCCATCCCGCTGCTGCTGCAAGCCGGGTCGCGGCGGGGAAGCGTCCGCCACGCGACTAGAACGCGGCGGGGGCACGAGCGCTGTCCATACGTGCGGCGGCAACGGGCGCGCGCACGCGCAAGGGAGAGCGGGGGAAGGGGGAGGGAGGCACAGCGCGTCGGGGTGAGGGCGCGCGCAACGGCGGCGGCGGCGCTTATGCGGACGCGCGCGCTTCGAAAGGGATGCGCGCATTGCTGCGCACGAGCGGGAAGCAGAGCGGCATGGTGCTTGCGCTGCGAGTTGCTCGTGGTTTGAACGGGAAGCGTTTGCGGGCGGAGCTGCAGCCATGCTACGTGCGGCGTAGAAGACGCACGGCGGCGCGATTTGCGCTAACCCGCCGGCACGGGCCATCCGCCCGCACCTCAGCGACTGCGACCGGCCTCGCCCCGCGTGGGGCGCGGCGACGTAGGCACGTTGGGAGAGGGCGCAGTTGCGCGCGGCGGACGGCGGCCCGGGTAAGCTGAAATGCGCCTTGTATCCGCAGCAGTCGCGCGGGATCGCCGCGGGGCGCAACAGGTGGTACCCTTGGGTAACACCCAAGTAAAGCAGTGATTAAGCAATCAATGTAACGAGAAATTTAGAGAAATGCATGTGATTGTGAGAGTCGGCAACACTTCGGCAACACTCGTGTGCGCTCATAACGGACACATGTGGACAAATGGGAAAACGTTGACACGCAGAACACGTGCGGGATCACACTTCATACCGGGAGGAAAGAGGATTGGGAAGAAAATCACCAGGCGGAGCCTGTTAAGACACACCTTCAGGGTGTGTCTTAACAGGCTGGTTTTTGCTTTGCCTTGCCCGGTTTTGCCAGGAATACTTTTAAATTCTTAACAAATACCGTGTGCTTCTTCAGCCGTTGCTTTTCTTAAACTCAAAAATTGAAACGTAAGGGCCAATCATAGCACGCCAAATCACCACTTTGGGCAAAGCAAACCAAACTGCAGAAAAACGGGGCATGTTAAGACACCCTGAGGACGGCAGCCTTGGGTACTGCTTCTCGCGCAGGACGAACATCTCAAATATTTTCACAAATATTTTCAAGGGACGGAGGAATTGTGCAAAGGCGAGAGGATGCGAGAGGATGCGTCTGAGGCTGTCTTGGCCCAGTTGGAGAGTCAAGCACTCTTGCAGATAGACCACGATCATGGGGTCATAGTCGGACGGTCGGGTCATGTGGTTGCTATCATGAAGCTGGTGGTGTAAGTAAGAATCGAAGTGCGATGGCCGCTTGCCGCCCGAGACAGTAGTTGTGTGTTGCAACTGTGCGCGAAAGTAGTGGGGAGGGTTTTTTGTTTTGTTATTGTTTTGTTATGAATGCGTGAGAAGCTCGCCTCACGGACGTTGCAGTCCATGTATGCGTATGTATGAACTAAACAATAGTCTAGGGATGCGAGCGGACCTGACGTGTACTAACTGTGGCATCGAGAAGGTTGTCATCCACGCAGACTAAGAAACGTTCACAGCGGCGTCAAGCATTCGGACAGAAGCGATAGAGGCACCACCTCGCAGTCTGCCAGCACGCAGGAGATATTGTGATGCAATGACCCACGTGGGTTTGGTGCCCACGGATTCAACATGGAGGTTAAACTCAACAAATAACTCACAAATGAAAGGATATCTGCTGTCTCTCAGCAGTCAGCTGCGCCCTTGTGCTCACTATATTCTATCTTCTCTTGAAAATGCAATAATGTGCAGGCACCTGATCATCAGATGCGTCAGTTGCGTGCGAGTGGAGATGTAGAGGTAGTTGTATTAGTGAATCAACGGTGTGTTGAGAAGCGTTGCAGACCGGCTCACAAGGTCAAGGCGGGGGCCAATCTCAATGTTGAGAGGCGATGGGAACACGTGCACAGGTCCACACGTGTGAGAAGAATAGTGGCCAACGAGGGTTTAACTTTTTTCTTCAATTTTACGATAAATTTCAATTTTACGATAAATTTGAGCTTCCCTCTACAGTATCAATCATGAGTTGTACAGTTGTACTGTACAACTCTACTGTTGTGAGAATCGATCTTACAATTAGATCCGTGATCGATACTCGGTAAACAAGATGTACCCTTGTCTCAATGTAAGACTATCAGCAACTCGCATTCAGCAACCGGCATCCTTGTGAATTACACATATGTCGTTGTTCTGAATGAGCACCTAGAGGAATGCAGATGAAACAAGCATACGCCAAGGGACGCGTACCCTTGTAGCGAACAAAAGAGCGGCAGAAAAGAGCGTTCAACGTACATTACAACTGCATGCGAACGGTTGGCAATGGTACGAAGAATATATATGCAGACGGTAGCGGCAAAACACCGTCAAGCGAAGAAAAGCGGGCAATGCAACTTGCGGCAAGGAATGCATATCGCAATTCATGTATAGCGACGATGAGATGCGGTGAACGAAGAGTCACAGTAGCGTAGTACTTAAAGCGGCATAAACATACGAAGAAAAGATAGAAGGCAGCAGCCCAGCGTTTATGCTGATCATCGTATGCACCCCAACCCATTTATCCTCCCTCAGGAGCCGGATTAGGTTCCCCCCTTTTTCGTCAAATCCGTAGCACCCCACTCTGACGATCCCTGATCGAATCATGGCCAATCATTTATCAACTGTACAGCTATACTGTACAAGTGTACAACAGCAATGCAAGCAGATCATGAATGAAGTTTGATCTCCTGTTTAAGTTACAGTTACAGAGTGCACTTCATGAGAATTCTAGGTTTGGCAGAAAAACACCGGTGACAAAACAGACTGTTGCACCGTGATCAGTTTGTCACGGTGGGTATGTATGCTGCATTTTTTCTGGATAAACGGGAATGAAAGGCTATTTCTCCCCATCAAATTTTATTGGTTGCAAGAAGTGGAATGTATTACTCTGTTCCAGGATGGGGTGATCATGCATTCCACTATCACTGTAATGTGTCCCTTTCCACAATTTATTTTCCCGAAACTGTTTGTATTTCTTACAAAGTCCTGGCTTTTCACACAAAAATGTCTGCAACTTGTGGAGAAAGTTAGACAGGTGTCCCAGTTAAACTTGCGAAACTATTGGAATTCGTACTAATTCTTCACATAGCCATCCTTTCCGGAGCGTTGGATCCCGATCCAGACGAGGCCCTATAAAAGCCGATTGATGAGTTGCACCGCGCTTTTCTATCTAGCCGCCGAGACAGATCTAGGGATTGCATCCAGTACTTCAAATCCCAGGATCTCACCCCGGTGACACGAATCACAATTCTCTCATCTTCGTTGGCGCCTTTCTCAAGCCCTGACACTAATACTCCTAGGAGTATTAGTGAGATAGGACTATGTATCTGTGTATCAACACGGGGATCCGGGGCACTGAGTACAGAAGCTGCACCAGAATGCATGTACAGGTACATTATTTTTCTATTCATTGAGCATGTCCACAGTGATCCCAAAATATGCTAAGATGTTGTTCCCTATTGCTCTCCCCAGCGAATTCACGCCCTCCATTCTCTTATATTATTCTTAACAATGTTACGCAACACTGATCCTTCAGTTTGAAGTTTTGAAAATCGCTTTATGCCTCATCATTACGCCCCCTTCATCGCCCTTTTATTTCTATATCTGCACTGCTCCTATGATTTCGGTACGATGACACCAATCGTCAAAGACATTCAACAGTTCTATCTGTTTCTGACGACTTTCTATGCATCATTCCTCTCTGCATACTTTTCAATGTCAGGGCCGGAGAAAGGTAGTTCTTTGCGTTCCGATCGTTCTAACACCGAAGCACAGTTAGTTTCTGTTCCAGTCGTTCTCCCTCGAGATATATGTCGCCCAGTTGTGCGACGAGATGGCCGTGGTCGTTTCTCAATTCGATCTTCGCAGTCTCGGCAGAGAGTACAGCGAGCCCAACAGCAAAGAGATTACATTCGTCAAAGAGAAATTTTGAAGAAGCGACTTTATGAGGATTATCTGCACGCATTTTGCGTGCAAGGTAACAGCAGCGATCATATCTCCACTTCAAGGTCAACAGGACCGCTCGTTGAAATATTTGAACGTCTCTTAAAGAAGCCATATCGCCTCGGAAGAACTGAGCGATGCATGAAAATGCGCTCTTTCTACATGGAAGGGGGACACTTGCGTCACAATAACATTTCTAGTCACGACCAAGGACTTCTTACACCTCCATATCCGACCCTTGCAAAGAGATCGAAGAAATACAGTGGCTGCCGCCTGCCCTCTGCCACTAAACGTATGACTGAGATGGCGGATGTCAGTGAGTGGATCAAATCTGCGTGGTCTGTGAACGCTCTTACAACAAATACTGAAATGGAGGCATACGAAATATGCAAGAGTATTATGGAGACCTACAATCCTGTGGTCAGGGCCACATATAGTTCAACGTCGGAGAGTCGTTCAAGATATTCTGAACCTGAAACAGAGACGCCACGGGGCGACTTATGTGCGAACTGTAGCATTTCGCTTTCGGACCGCTCCAGAGCCATCTGTGCAGAACCCAGTCGCTCACCTCAAGAGGTCAATGATGAGCAACGTGAAGTTGAGCATACTTCCCTTCCAAATAATAGCACGGATGCTGCTGCCAGAATTGTGGATCCGAACGACGCTTCAGAAACTCAAGCTGCTCACGCAGAGTCTGGGCACGGATCGGAGCATGATTATATTCAAAAAAGAAAACTGGAACGAATGATTGAACCGGCCCTCAACGATGATAACTTCTTGATAGTGTGCTCTCTATTTGACGAGCAGCCGGATATTGAATTCGGGATGTATTCTGGAGTTTACTTAGACCAGTGCCGTCGTGAAAAAATTACAGCAACCGCTTTCATGAAGGAAGTGTCACTTACTCTCACTGGAAGAAATTCGGTATTGTCAACAGAAGAGAGCATGAGGAACGCGAACAGAGATTGCGGTCGACCATGCATACTTTTGAAGCAATTCGGGCTGTCCATGGCAAGAAATCGTATCAACAGATGCGCTGGAACTTTCCTTGAGACAGATATCCTTAGCAGTCTACTTTCCCGTTTGCAAATCTTGCTCTTTCCATTTCCGTTCTCTTCCAAGCCCGGTATCCTTCCCAAATAGGTCCATTTCACTTACATAACCACAAGTACTTGCCAGAAAAAAGCGAGTCTTATTGCTTTTAATTGTATCGCAGCACTTGCGTCTTTAGACATGACGATTGTCGCGTCTACCAGGAAGCATCACATGCAACGAATTTTTCCAGTGGTCGATTGCCGCTAGCTATTGCAATCGAGCAAACCAATGTTACCAAGAGGCAGACGACTGCTATTGGTCGTGCGGTGGGCGGGGGGGATTTTCCCCTATCCTTCTCTGGTGGCTGGTTTTCAAGGGAGATCATGCTCCAAACGTTTCCTCCGCAGTTGCTTTTGCACTTCCGGGTAGTAGATAGTTTCTCACTGTTGATCGGGAACGTGTACCATATTCCTCTTTCGGGGCGAGAATTGAAGACCTAGAAAATGTGGTCAGGAGTAGAGTGGTCTAGACTTACCTGACACCGGAAGCATTGGTCTTAGAACACAAGGAAGATCAAACCTCAAAGCGCCCATGACCAAACGAGATTCGATTTCGTCCTTACGTTCCATAGCTATGGATAGATCCCGAAGGACCTTTCTCGATGAGACTTTGGCACCTTGATCCGAAAAGTTCCCAAAAGACGCTCTCTTTTAGTCCCTGTTCATACTTTGTGTCACTCAGAAAAATTAATTCATGGCTTTTGGCTCAGTTCCAGACGTCGAAGAAAACTAAGCCTTGTGGAAGGGTAGGCGAAATCAAAAAAGGGGGCGAAGACCATATGTGTCGAATATATTGCTCCCTTGCTGTAGTGTATCGGCTAAGCGGTCGAGTTGTTGTCGTAGAACAAAGAGCTGATCAAGAGCGACGCATTGAGCAAAAAGAAGCGGAAGGAGAACTTTAGTTAGTTGTGGCATTGGTACCAGCAGATCAAGTCAAAAGAATGATAACACTGCGGCGCATTTCGAGCTTCTCCAAAGAGCGATGTCCGCCGATTACGGGAAGAGATGCTTACAAGACCGCGTAAATTTGTGCTCATGGGCCATGACCGAGCATGCACACTGTGCATGCGCGGATCGGATTTAATTACTTGCGGCGAGCCCCGACGGAGCGGTAGCCCACTCCGTCTTTTGGGAGGGCTGGCTACCATCTTCACTCATATGAAATCATATGAGTAAAGATGGTAACCAGCTCAAGACATGATGCCCGCCACAACTGAGCGGTGTACATTGCGCTGATGATCAATATTTATAGCTGATAGTTGACATCACGAATGAAACTTAGTCGCCTTCGGTAGTGCGCGACCTCATAGACCCCGCCCTTTTTCTTTCGCTTGATGTCAACAGATCAGAAATTGACTCGATTCAACTGCAAGAGCTCGCATCAACGAGAGTTGGACAGTACTGAACAAAGATAGAGTCCGTAGATGCATGTTGACATGCATTATCGCTAACATTTAACATCAAATGTTAGCGATAATCGCAGGACATGGATCCAAGCGACGGAGGTGCACAGATGCTCGAAATATTTGATGCACCTTGCCCATATATAAATTCAATTGCTCTCTCAGAGCGCCAATGTAAGAGCATCCCCACCGGTAGAATCAAATACCCAAACAACCAAAATTTGATGATTTGATGTCGATTTGAATCCCCACCGCGGTGGGGATTGCACCGCGGTGCAACCAAATCATCAAATTTTTGGTGTCCATATAAAAATCGGAACCAAATATCAAGAATTTAGTTCGGATAGTCTCTGTTTGATTACCCTTGACAATCCAGTTGTGCACGTTCTATTGGTCGACCGAAACGGCTTCCCACCAAAAAGTGCATCGATGCGGTATTTGCCTCGAGATTACCAGTGTCTCCCGCCGATCCAGAATGCCCACTACGGCGTGCATGCTCTTCCCCCTTCCATTCCTCCAGAACGTCGACGTCCCCGCCATCCCTGATGCTCTTCCCCCTTCCATCCCTCCAGAACGTCGACGGCCCCGCCATCTCTGATGCTCTTCCTCCTTCCATCCCTCCAGAACGTCGACGGCCCCGCTATCCCTGATGCTCTTCCCCCTTCCATCCCTCCAGAACGTCGACGGCCCCGCCATCTCTGAGCGCGTCCTTCCCCGCCCGGCTCTTACACAACAACAACACTTCCTCGACCAACCAGGCGCGAATCTCCGCCATCTCCTCCCGTCCCACCTCTTTTGACCCCCCCAAGTACATTGCGACCGCCGCCGTACCCCCACCAACACATCATGGCACTCGTCTGCCACTGCGCAGTTCCGCACCCAGCTCGCCCGCGCCAGCCTCTTCTCTGCCTCCCCCGCCTCCAGCAATCTCAGCAACATCGTCAACAGCTGTCTCTCCGCCTGCCTTCCCTCGACGAACAGGACGTCCCTCCCCTCCTGGCTCGCGCACGCATTCGACAGCCGCAGCACATTCGGAATACTCGGTACCCTCTCCACAAGCACGAGTAGCGTGCCCCTCTCCGGAAACCCGTCCGCGCCCTCCGCTTCGTCCACGCCCGGCGCGAAGCGCGTCAGGTTCGACAGCAGCGCCGCGTGCAGCGCGACGACGTCCGCGTCCAAGACCACGTGCGCTGCGAGCCGCACCGCGTCCGCGTGCGTCAGAGCCGCCGGTTCCTCGTCCTCCGACAGGTTCACAAGCGCACACAGTGATGGAGCAGTGCGATTCGCTGCTCAGCAGCAGCAGCAGCCGCAGGAGAACGTCGCTCGCGGCTGTCGAGCCGATCATTCGCCGCAGCATTGCTGCCGCCGGCGCGTATGTTCTCTCCGAGATCGCGCTGCTCGCGGTCGCTGTAGCATAAACACCCCCAGCGGAGAGGGGTGTATGCACAGCTCGACGTAGACCCCGTCCGAACGGGAAGACGGGGGTGAAGCGGGACACCAGCTAACGGCACCGGGCAGCGGGCCCGGGTAGCGTGGTAGAGCGGGAACGGGGAGGACGCCGGTACGCGCGAGCGGTTCGACGCCTCGACGCCCCGGCGCGGTACTGGGTGACGATCCAGTACCGACGGGCGGAGGCGGAGCCGGCTCGTGGGCGTACCGCGCGCGTCCTCAACCCGCGCTCGGTGCCGCTCTAAGGTAGTTAGCGAACGCTACCTTAGAATAAGCGGGAAGTCGGACCTTGACGGTCGGTGGGTGACAAGTCCGTGCTTGTCCTCCTCCCCCGCCGCCGGTCCGCTCCATATTTAATGTACATAATAACCTATCATAATAGTACAGTACCGATGTACTGTAGCGACGTACTGTAGCGGTCGGTCGACACTGTAATACTGTCAGCCATCGGGGCTGACAGTACACGTGTGTGCGCGCGCTCTTCGGTCCCGCGCGTACACGTGTCCACGTGCGCCCCCTGTACTCGGGGTTACACGTGGTGGTACTGTAGAGCATCGAGCTCTACAGTAACCGATCCGATTCTGAGTTGATCTAATCTAAAATAAGCCCCAGGGGGGGGGTTATACTACACGGCCCCCCCCTTAAGCGGGGACGTCCGCGTCCACGGGTGCTTGTAGAGAGGGGACAACATGTCCGGCCACGCCGTCTATACGGTCGATTCCGCTCTCCCTGTCGACTCTGCTCCCTGCTCGCTACCCTCCGTGTTCCGTCTCGCACCTCCCTACGCGCGCGCAGGTCATTCCCCCTCCCCTTCTGGGGACGACGAATTCGTCGTCACTCCGTCACCCCTGCCCCCTTTTCGGCGCGCGATCCTCCGTGTGCCCTCCGGGCTGGTTCTCGTCATCACCCTACTACCCCCGTCGTGGGAGTCCGTCCTCGTTCATCCGGCCTCAGCTCGGTCGGCTCCCTCTCCCGTCCTTCCTCACGGGCTCGTCAACTCTGTCGGTCGCGTACTCGGCTCGCGCGTCCCGTGTCTCCCTATGTCGTCCCTCATCCCTTCTCGGGGCGGTCCCTCGCTCCCTCTGCCCCCGCCTGGCAGTGGATCGGACACGCCGGTTGTCTGCCCCTTGACCACTGAGGACCCCACCTCCGTCGAGGAGGGAGGTGCATCCGGGCTACCTTCCGCCGGTGCCGATGCGTCGGCTCCCTCGCCATGGTGGCCTCCACGTCCTTTCCGGAAGTCCCGGGGGGGTCGCGCCTCTACCGTGTCCGACGAGTTATGCCCCCCGCCTTCCATCCTCCCGCCGCCAGATGCTCGTCCGGTGACTGGGGCCTCGGTGCCGCTTCGACCTGAATGTGTTGACGACGCGGTCGGCCCATCCGGTGGAGATCTAGTGACGGGGCCCCGCGGTGGCCCGTACCACCCCGGGGAGGGCTCGCAGGGGGCCTTTGGCAGCTGCCGGCATCCCGGTGCGCCGCGCGCTGCCCCCCGCCTCGACGAGGGCGGAGAGAAGGAGGCGTCCAACACCTCCACGATGTGGCTGGGGGTGCCCTTGGAGCGGTCAATCCCGCTACCGCTCGGTCGCTTGACATACGCGTGGCGACGCCATGCGCGGGCGAGCGTCACCGTGGGCGAGCTGCTGTCACGGAAGTCCCTACGTCCTGACCTTCTACGAATTCGGTCCATATACGAAGGAGGGCTGACCGAAGAGGCCTCCTTGGCGCTGGGTCGCCTCCTCGCCGAGGGCGGTGGCGCTCCTTACCAACTACCCGACGAGATTCCTAGTGATAGGACTTTCGCTTTTTGCGTGGAAGAGGTCGAGTATGTCGACCAGATGTCGGCGTACCTCTTCCACCGGGGCCCCCGTGGTCCCCCTCGCTTCATTCTCCCGGAGGTCACCGGGCTCTACGTCGGCCCCCGTCCGCGCACTTGCTCTAAGGCGCGAGCGGCCCTCCAGAAGTCCGCATGTTCCCTCATGCGGATTCACCACATTGCCCTGGCGCCCAACGATTGGGCGACTTACCGGCACCGCGGGGAAGAGGACGGGCGCGTGTTCCCGTCCGCCGCGTTCTCCCCGGGCTTGTCGAGAAGCGATTTCCCTGAGCTTCCGCCGGTCGTAGGGGAGTCGCTCCCCTCGTTGGGAGTTCACCCGTTACTCCCCTACGTCTTGAAGCACTTCGGCTTCGCCTGCAGTGACCCGAAGCACCCGGTTTTCGATTACCTCGCGTACAACGTAGAGCGAGAATGGGCGTGGTGTCTCGGTAACGCCTTCATGAATGAGGTCTCTCTCCACGGGCGTGCTTTCGTGCAACCCGTGGGGGTACCCTCCTTCCTTGGGCGAGTGGCGCTATCCCTTCCGGACGTTGCCATGCATCCTCTCGAGCGTGGCTCACCGTGTGTGGCCTGGTCGTACTCCTCGGTACTAGACCTGATGCACCGCGCCGGTGCGGTGCCCGAACGTAATCGTCGTCCTTGGACGGACTACACGACAGGGACTCGGAGCCTCTTTCTCGCGTATGACCATCGGAGCGACTCCTTCGTGGCCCGTCCAAGCGTCCCCACCGCCGTCCCGTCCCGAGGCAAGGGAGGCGTCGGGTCTACGGCGCGCGAGGCGCGTCGGAAGCGGTATCGTGACCTGGACGGCGAGCTTCCTGCAGTCGCGTTGGCCAGGGTGAGCGTGCCGTCGGGGCTTCCCCAGGCGGGTCACGATACTGCGTCGGGGTCTCCGTTGCCCCCTCTGCCTTCTCTTGGTTCCGTCGGTTGCCTCGGTGCCCAACGGAACACAGCGTTGACCCTTGACCTAGCTCGCGACGAGCTCACCGCAATCCCCAGGTTGTCTCGCGCCCTGGGGAGTCTGGTCGATAGGGCTTGGACTGTAGAGGGACTACTCCGTACCCTCACGAGCTGGTATGTCGAACGTAGCAGCGAAGCGCGCCGTCTCGGGGCGGAACGACAGGCGTTTGCCGCAGAGCGTGACTCCCTCGCGGAGCAGCTCCGCGGCTCTCAGGATGAGCTGAAGGTTCTACGAGAGTCGTCTTCCCTACAGGCGAGTGGCCTCCGGCGCGCGGCGGCCGATCGCGATAGATACCGCGGCGAGCGGGACGCCCTCAGGGCCGAACGTGTCGCCCCGTCGGCCGTGAGCCTTCCTGGCCCTGTGCCACGCCAGGGTATTCGAGACCCTTACCAGAGTCGCGAGCTCGGCTCTTCGATGGCCGACGAACCCGCGACTTCGGTCAACCCAGCTCGCGGGTGGACAACGCATGGCGTAGTCGCCCTTCCACCGCTTCACGAGACGGAGGCGGGTGTACCGTCGCACCCTAGCTACTGCCCCTCGAGCGGGCGAGCTTCCGGGCCGCCGGCGTTCCCCGACGGGACGGAGCGCTGATCGGTCGAGTCTATCGGCGCTCCCTGCGCGTCCTTTGTTATCCCCCTTTCTCCGTAAAGCCCTTAAGTCATTTCCTGGTCCCCTTTTCCCGACATTCGGTAGTCGCCGTTTTCCTCCTTCGCCCTTACCGGAGCGGTGTGCCGAAGAGTGGTCGGACTCTCCGCCCTCGTAACGAGGGCGGCCATACGCGCCCGCATGTACAAGGTGGCGCGTCGACGCGCGGAACCGGCTCCCTGACCCACAGTATCTCGCTCGTACCGGGGGCCTTTGAATAAGGGAGTCGCACGGCTCCGCACTTTTGTTTCCTTTCTCGTTAATCCTCGTTAACTAACCTCGGACGGGGTCTCTCCTCGTCGAGACAGGGGAGGTTGCGCCTAGCGACGTCGCTCCTACTCACCCCTCGATTCCGAGGGGAGGGGCGAGTAGAGAAGCTTGTCACGTTAGTCGCCTCGGGGTTCGCCCGTACCGGGGTCCCTTTCGGTTCCCATTCGGGGCGGGTTCGCGCACCTTCTGACGCCGTCTCGGGGCGTCTGGCGCCCCGCGGTCCCTCTTCGTGCTCGCTGGCAGGGGCCTTCCTCCTATTCGTTAGTATGATCATTCGCTCGTACCATCCGTTCCGGACGGGGTCGTACTATCCTTTCGCGGAATGCGTGGAGTTTTGGGGTATGGTCGCTCACGAGAGCGGCCATGTCCCCTCCTCGATGCTTCTCCTGACGGATCCGTGACGCCGTCCGTGTGGAGCGTGGCGGCGGCGCGGTCACGACTTCGGGGCGTCGGCGTTCCACGCTCTCGCGCTACCTCGGTCCCCGGCAGTCGGTCGTTCCGGTTCGTCCTTGCCGGGGCGACCTGTTCTCCGTATTCGACGGGGGTCGGCGCGGCGCACGTATAGCGCAATAGAGGGGTCAGTAGCGTCAGTGACCGTGAGTTGGCGTTCTCCGTCGCAGCTCGCAGGCAAGCGCAAGGGTAGCGTGCGCTCGTCGTCTCCTCTACCGTAGCATCCCGGCCCGTCGTCGCTCGCGGTAGCACGGCTCGGACCCGTCGCTCAACCCGTCCGCGGTCGGACGCGTGACGGGGAGACGGGGAGGGCGAGTCGTTCGGTCACCTTCGTGTGCGTGGGTGTCGAAATTGCGGGGCGCCCGCTCGATGCCGCGCCCCTGTCGAGCTTGCTCCTTCCTCCCTTCTGGTGAGGGGGCGGACGTGTGTACCTTCACGCGAGTATTTGTTGTACCGTCGGGCAGCGTCGTCCGGTTTCGCTCTTGCTTGGCACATGGCGCACAGTACCCCTGTGTGCTATGCACGTGCGGGTGTAATTGCCCCTGTTAATTTTCCGTTATTTTTTGGGGGCCGGCGGCGGGGTAATTTAGGGCTGACGCGAGCCGGTGTTGCTGCGTGGCGTGCCGCTCCGGTGTTGCTCGTTCTCATTCCCCGTAATTTCCCTTATTTTGGGGTATGTCCCGGCGGCGCTTTTGAAGTGTCTCGCGCGTTTTCTCGCACACTACCCATGGGTGGTTATGCATATGGATGGGGTCATGATCCGATTGTACGTTCGGTTATCGTGCGGATTGAGGGCTCGACATGAGCCTCCCCCTTCTCGGGTACCCCGACCTTAGAGGAGGGCATTTTGGTCGCTTCCTCCGCCCGCCAAAGGGCTCCCGTGGCTCCGCTAGTGCTCGCCTCTTTCGTCGGTCGTCTCCTCGCCGCGGTTGCCGGACTTAACGGAACGGCTGGCAATCCTGTTCGGGGGCGGTCGACCGACGTTCCCTCTCCGAACGGGGTTTTGCGGTCCTCGTAACGTCGGTCATGCCCACCGAGGGCTCTCGTGATTTCAGGCAGTTCGTACTGTTCTGTTCTTATGTCTCGCGTCCTTGACGTACGAGAAGTCAAGATGACTTGACTTGAACACGTCCCCGGCTGTGACCCTCCGATAGGGTCCACCGACTTCCTTCACTTCCCCTTTTAGTCTGTTCAAGCAGGCTGGGGTTAATCCGCGAAGGAGCGGTTGAGGGCCCCCCCCTTAAGCGTGAACGTCCGCGTTCACGGTTTGGGTGAGGTCTCTGCCGGTACGTCTCCGGAGGCGTTGGGCGTAACGAGACACCAACTCCTCCGGGACGTGAGTCCGCGCAGTCCAAGTGGGCGTGTCGTAATCCGCCCACTTGATGAGGAACTCCGTAGTTCCGTCTTCCATAACTCGATGTCTCAGTAGCCGTTCGACGGCATACTGCGTTCCCGCGGTGACCTTATCGGCGAGGTCCCGCGGGGTCGTCGTACTTGCTTGTGGCGCGTCTATCGGAGGCGGCGCGTACACGCAGCGGTCGGCGGAAACTCGCTCGGTGACCCCATCACGATCGATCGTGATGGTTCGGCGGTCATTGGCGAGCACGCGGTAGGGTCCGACCGCGGGCGAGGCGAGCTTGTTCGATGTCTTAGCCCCATCGGTGGGGTTGAGATATACGTATTCTCCGGGACGGAGCCGGGAATTAATACGTCGTATGCGTTTATCGAAGTCGCGCTTGTAGCGAGCCTGCGTCCGACGCAGGCTCCCGTAGGCCTTCTGGATAGTCGCATCCAAGGTCTTGAGGAACTCGGCACGTTGGTTCCCCCTATCGGAGGGTGGCGCGTCGCCGTCCGCCCGTCGGAGAGAGAACTCCGGCGGTGGCCTGCTGAGCACGAGCTCAAACGGCGTGGTGCGTGTGGTGCGATGTACGTGGGAGTTGTACGCATACGTAAGCGACCCCACGTACACATCCCAGTCGTCCTGGTGTTCACCCACGTAGTTCCGCAGCATCGAGGCGATTGTTCGGTTATAACGCTCGACTTGCCCGTTCGTCTGGGGATGGTACGCCGAAGTGTACAAATTCGTTATCCCTAGAACGCGGCACGTGCTGTGGAAGAACTTGGCATTAAACTGAGGGCCGTTGTCCGAAAGCAACGTGCGAGGGACGCCATACTTGAACACCCACGAGTCGCAGAACGCAACTGCGACCGTGTGCGCTGTTATCGTGCGGAGCGCAACGACTTGCGTTAGCTTACTGAAGCGGTCCGTAATCACGAGCAGGAACCGTTTTCCTGTCTTCGTCTTGGGGAGCGGCCCCAAGATGTCGATCGCGAGGCTCTCGAGGGGCCTCGTAGCTGGAAACAATCTCAATCGGTTGAGATGTTTCCTCAGCTTCACCCGGTTCATCGCGCAGGTTCGACACCCTCGCACCGTGGCTGCGACGTCTGCAGCCAGGTGGGGCCAGTAGTACTCGCGTCGAAGTGCGTAGTACATACGGTTCTGGCCCGGGTGCCCCGCGATGGCCGGGTTGTGGCACAGGCGAAGGAGCCTGGCGCGGAGCGTCCGAGGCACCACGACCTGAACGATATCAGGGTCGAAGGGGTGTCTCCGCTTGAGCACCCCTTGGTGGTCCTCGAAGAACGCGGAGTCCCGGGACTCTGACTGTCGTGCCAAAACGGTTTGGCAGAAGTCATCCACGCGTTGCTCCTCGGCTATCTCCTCTATCGTAAGAGGGGCCGGAAGGTCGTCCTGCGGTGGGGCGACTGGGGAGTCGAGCGCGCCAGCCTCGGGGTCTTCGGCGTGCTGGATGTCGGCGGCGTCGAACTCGTCGTTCTCCTCCCAAAACGAATTGGGTCCTTGGAGAGCGGGGTCTTCGTCGTCACCTCGCAGTTCGTCGCGCGTCCGTGCGCGCGACCCTGTTCGGGCTCCGGCTTGATTCCGTGTCGTTACGAAGACATGGACGGCCTGATGATCACAGCTCGCGGTACAAGCGTGGTCCGCGAGCTCGTTCGATACGTCTCGAACTGTCGTGCCCCCGTCGAAAGTGGGGATGTCGTCATCCACCTCGACGGTGGAGCGAAGGTCATCGGCGACCTTCGGCGACACGAGTCGTGACAGGGCATCGGGCACCTGATGCACGCGTCCGGGGCGGTACTGAATGGTGAAATCGTATTCAGCCAGACGTAGCCGCCACCGGGTGAGTCTTCCGGAACTCTCGGTGAGGGACATGAGCCATCGGAGGGCGTCATGGTCCGTCCGTACGGTGAACTTCGTGCCTTCTACGTACGGCCGTAGTGTGCGGACGGCCCACACTACGGCGAAGCACTCGCGTTCGGTAGCGCTGTAGTTGCGCTCACTATCGGACAGTGAGTACGACCAATACCCCACGGGGCGCCAGTCGTTCGGCTCTTCGTGCTCCTGAAGTAAGGTGCAGCCGAGTTGGTAGGCACTCGCGTCGGTGTCTATCATGTACGGACGACCGTGCCGGGGCAACGCGAGGATCGGCGGAGCGATCATGCACTTCTTAAGGTTCTCGAACGCCTGAAGTTGCAGCTCCGTGGGGTTATAGAAATCGGGATCCGAATCCTTGCGCGTCATGTCGGTCAGAGGACGTGCAATCTTAGCGAACCCCTTAACGAATCGGCGGTATACGTTACACGCCCCGAGGAACGAGCGCACTTGCGTCAACGTCCTCGGGAACGTGAACGTCTTGAAAGCGTCGGCCGCCGTATCGGCCACGCTCAACTTGCCTGGGGAGATGACGTGCCCCAGGTAGTGCACCTTCGGTCGGAAGAAGCTGCACTTCTTGAGCTTAAGGGAGATACCGGAACTCCGCAGTAAGCTCAAGACGGTATCGAGATGCCTCGCGTGTTCTCCGTGCGTACGGGAGAACACGATCACGTCGTCGAGATAGACGAGGCATATTTGCCAGCGGACTCCGGAGAGTATTATGTCGAGCGCACGTTGGAAGGTGGCCGGTGCCCCTTTGAGTCCAAACGGCATGCGCAAGTGGCGAAACGTGCCCATGTGCGTCGTAAACGTGGTCTTATCCCGGTCTTCCGGAGCGACCGGGATCTGCCAATATCCGGAATTGCAGTCCAACGTGGTGAAGACGGCTGCATCTCCTAACGAGTCGATGCAGTCGTCCATCCGTGGCAGCGGATACGAATCCGCTGCGGTTTTCGCGTTGAGACGCCGGTAGTCTACGCAGAACCGAAGAGAGCCGTCTTTCTTCGGTACGAGCACCACCGGGGACGCCCACTCGGTGCTCGCGGGTTCGATAACCCCTGCGTTCAACATCTTGTTGACCTCCTTCGCAACCATTTCGCGCATGGCCGGGCCCTTCCGATAGGGCATAGAACGAATCGGTTTCGTTCCCGGTTCGAGAGGGATGCGGTGCTCCGTGGCTTGGATCGTCCCAAGCGCACCGCTCCACAGACTCGAGTGCTTACGGAGCATCTCGAGCACGTGGCCACGGAGCTTGTCGTCATCGATGTATGACAGGTTGATCTCTTTTTCCCAATCCATCGGTGGATTTTCGGGATCCTTTTGCTGGGGGAGTACAGTACCCCTCGCCGTCGGTTGGCCTAAAGGTGACCGTTCGACCGTGTCGACCCCCTTGCCCCCGGCGGTGGTCTCATCGTCGGAGTTGGATCGGCCAACTCCTACCCCACCGACTTGATCGGTCAAGTCGGTCAGGTGTAGCGCGTGCGCGATCCCCTCGGCGACCTTACGTTCGGGAGTGAAGATCGCGAGGGGGTTGCGCTTCGCGTATCCCACGACGGTGTGCTTCGGAAGCCTCTTTTCTCGTCGTGAGAAATTCGCGACGATGACATCGAAGGTCTGGTTCGGTAGGACCTCCGCGACGCCATTCGTCAGCCTCACTCCATGTCGGTGTTGGAGTGAGGGCTTGGGTTCCAGGAACACGAGGCCCCTCCCCGCGGTTGTCACGCGCACGCGGGCTTGTGACATAGCGGGGATGGTAACCCAGCGGGCGATTCGGATCGCCGGTGGGGCCTCCTCGCGTACGTCCGGCCGACCCGTGTGTCGCCCGTGTCGCCTGGTAGGGGGAGTCGACTCCCCCTTTCCGTCGACGATGGCGACAGAACCGCCTTGGCGTAGCTCCATTCGTTGGGCTTCGATGTCGATACATCGCACGTGCGTATCGATGAAGGCCGTGCCGAGGAGGACCGGCACGGCGAGCTGGTCCGCAACTACGAACGGAATTCGGAACACCGTGTTCCTCAACCGCACCGCCAGGCGGACGACGGCCGAAAGCTTGAGGGGGTTGCTATTCGCGCCTGCCAATCGTGGCAGAGGTGCGTCGTGCACGACGTAACGCGTCCAATCGGGGGGAAGGTCGGCCTTCCTCGCCAGATTATACCCCGAGCACGTATCAACAGCGATCGTGCGGGGTTTAAATGCATTTCCCTCTGTGGCTATCGAGCCGAGGACGTTGTAGATCTTCGACGTCATAAGGCAAATGACGCCGTCGACAACCTTTGGGGCGACCTTATCGGTGAGGTCGTTCCGTCGGGGCCTTCGGTTTCGGTGCTGGCCCCGCTTGCGTTTCCTTCTCCCCCTTCCTTGGGGCGTCCGCGGATCAGTGACGCCCCTCGGATTACTCGAGTCCGTACGACACGGACCTCTCTCCGGCGACCTTGGGCTCGCGGGAGTCAGGGGGTCGACCGAATCTTTTCGGTGGTCGTTGCCCCCGTCGCCATCGTTACGCCTCACCGGGACGTCGGCTGTCCCGGTGTCTTGTTCTCCTAACGTCGGGCCTTCGGAGGCCTCGACATGCGCTCCCTCCTGTATCGGCATTACAGGAGCTCCCGTGCTCGCCTCCGGTAGCGGGGGATGTATTATCGGACAATACCCCCCGTGTCCTTGGCGAGCACGCGGGGTCGGGTCTAGTTCGTGGGGAAAAGACGGCTCACGCGACCGCGTGTACGTAACCGTCTTTACCCTTTTTTCGAACTACCCGGGCTATCGGAGCTAACCTCCTGGCTATCGACGGCCAGGTCTTCTTCGGGTAGCCGGCCGCGTGGGTAGGGACGATCCCCCCACTGCGGCTCAGCGGCCCTGGCGAAGTATTCCGGTACTTCCGGGCCTTGACCTGCGGCGTCCGGTCGTCGCAGGATATGGGGGACGAAGCGAGTCGGCTCTCCTTCGTGACCCTCCGTGGGTAGAGGGTACGGGTCCTCTACCCAGTCTTGCAGGTACATTATCGCATTTTGTACCTGTTGGGGTAACCGAGAACGGTCTCGGTCCCCTCTTTCTCCTTGTCGGGGGTACCTTGTGTCCGCCTGGCGATAGGCGGGTCGATCCCGACGATCGACTTCGTTACGACGGTACCCGCCTCCACGGGGGGCGAAGCGTGCGCCCCCACCCGTTCGGTTCGGGAAACCTTGACGCCGAGGACGGCCCTCACCCACCGCTTGCCGGAGGAGATTGCGCGCACCGGGGCGCGTCTCCATCTGGTAGCGGTAGTTCCTATACGCCGTGAACATTCGTTGTTCCGGCGACAGGAACGGGCACGCGTACATGGCATGCCCGTACGTACGGCATAGCCAGCACACGTACGCGCTGCCGTCCGTTGAGGCGAATGTCGCCGCGTGCCGCGCCTCCTCATCGGTGAGGAGGGGCACGCGAGGCGCTTCGCCTCCTGCATCTCGGCTCGATATGTCGAGCTCTGCGACCCGGGGGTCTGTACCCCTTGCCACTCTTGGAGTGGCCGCGAAGGCGGTCGCGTAACTCGATGTGGTTCCGGTCGACATCGGTGAAGGGGTTCGTGCCCCCACGGGCCCTGCTCCTTGCGTAATGAGGACAGGGTCGGCCTGCCACTCATCCTCCCCGATATGGAGGGTCGAGGCGGGCGAACTTGTCGCGGCGGACTTCGTAGTCCTGCCAGCCTTCCCTGCCGGTTTCGAATCCGGCAGAGGTAAACCGCGCCGGGCGCGGTACGTTGTACCTTCCGCCGTGGCGATACGGCGGATGGTCGGAAGATCGGTCCTCTGACTGCCTGGCAGCCTTTGCACAGTTTCGGATACTGCGGCACGGGTTGCCGGTGCAAGTCCCCGCACGAAGTAGTGCGCGAGGGACTGTTCGGAGAAGACTGCCGTGCATCGGAACGCGGCAGTCTCGAGTCGGTCAGCAAACGTGCTTTCCGTCTCATGCGATTGCTGTCGCGCCGTAGCGACAGCGTCGTACGCTTCACCTAACACGTCGTCCGTGAGGTAGCGTTTTAAGAATTGATTCACAAGCCCCGGCCAGCTCACGTCGTCGTGGAGCTGGCCGGCGCGGAGGCCACGCATCGTGTAACTCGTATACAGGCGCTCCGCGTCGCGCTCGAGGAAGTGCGCGAGGACTCGTACCGCAACACCTTCGGTCAGGTGTTGCGAGTTGAAGGTGATTCGGATATCCTTCAAGAACGGCAGCAGCTGGATCGGGTCGGTACCGTCGAAGCTGCGCATCGTGGGACGGATCCCACGACAGCGTTGGACGTACTTCGCGATCCGTCCCGCGTCACCCGAGGTAACGAGCCTCGAGGTGTTGTCCAAGCGGTACATACGATAGTCAGCAACGGCGCTGAACTCTTGGATCATCGTATGTACCGGCTCGAGCCCGGGTTCAGCGGGACCCAGCGTGCCGAAGGAGGTAACCGGTAGCGTACGGACGTCTGCCGGACCTGGATGCTCGGCGTAACTCGCCGGCGGGTAGCCACCCCAGCGGGGATCGACGGAGAACATCGGTTCTCCGGATCCGCGGACGGCTCCTCCACGGTCCTTTTCGTCCGCGTACGATACGCGGTCCACTTGCCGCCTACTTCCGGCGATAGGCGGCAAGGCTTGGGTCTCAGACGCGAAGTTCGCGTCTATCGGAGGACGGCTTCCTTCTGCAGTCCGACTGGTAGCGGCACCAGTCGGACGCCAACCTTCGGGGGCGGCGGCGCTCGGAGGTACGGTACCACCGGGCCCTCTCGAGGGGGCACCGGGTAGCCTTTCGGCCATGGTACGTTCCATGTCACGAGCACGCCGACGAGTGGCGTCGAGCTCAGCGGAGAGGTGCGCGAACGCACCCAATTGCTCTGCGGACGGAGAGGTTCGGTCCTCGGGTCGTCTCACCGAGGTCGGCCTCTCAGGGCGACCTTGCCCGGACGGTCCGGGCGAGGCGAAACGGGAGTCTTCGACGAGCACGATCCGCGAGTGTAACTCGTCGATCAGTGCTCGGAGATTCTCTAAGGACTGCGTCACTCTATCGAACCTCCCTTCACGCAGGGAGCGGAGTTCGGCCATACATCGAGTGTATACATGGTCCGATACATCGATCCGAAGGGAAGTACGGACTTCCTCGATGTATTCGGCTATGCGTTCGAACATCGCCGCCGCTCTTTCCTCGGAGGATCCGAGCGACGGTTCGCGGTCACGAGGACCTGCGTCGCCGTCGCCCGACGGGGCGGACGGGGACTGCACAGCGGCCGGACTCAGATCCGCCGCTTCGGAGCGGATCGAGGGCTCAAACTCTTGGCTCATCTCGACGCGATCGGTTCGCGGAGGGAAGCGGAAGTCTTCTCGGAGATCGGACTCCAGGGTCTTCTAGGTCGGGAGACCACTGTAGCATAAACACCCCCAGCGGAGAGGGGTGTATGCACAGCTCGACGTAGACCCCGTCCGAACGGGAAGACGGGGGTGAAGCGGGACACCAGCTAACGGCACCGGGCAGCGGGCCCGGGTAGCGTGGTAGAGCGGGAACGGGGAGGACGCCGGTACGCGCGAGCGGTTCGACGCCTCGACGCCCCGGCGCGGTACTGGGTGACGATCCAGTACCGACGGGCGGAGGCGGAGCCGGCTCGTGGGCGTACCGCGCGCGTCCTCAACCCGCGCTCGGTGCCGCTCTAAGGTAGTTAGCGAACGCTACCTTAGAATAAGCGGGAAGTCGGACCTTGACGGTCGGTGGGTGACAAGTCCGTGCTTGTCCTCCTCCCCCGCCGCCGGTCCGCTCCATATTTAATGTACATAATAACCTATCATAATAGTACAGTACCGATGTACTGTAGCGACGTACTGTAGCGGTCGGTTGACACTGTAATACTGTCAGCCATCGGGGCTGACAGTACACGTGTGTGTGCGCGCTCTTCGGTCCCGCGCGTACACGTGTCCACGTGCGCCCCCTGTACTCGGGGTTACACGTGGTGGTACTGTAGAGCATCGAGCTCTACAGTAACCGATCCGATTCTGAGTTGATCTAATCTAAAATAAGCCCCAGGGGGGGGGTTATACTACAGTCGCGTGGGGAGCGTGTGCTGTCCGTGAGCAGGGAGGACAGCGCCGGCAGTCTGTCTTTGTCCACGGTGGAGGTGAGAGGGTAGGAGTGCAGACAGAGTGGCGAGGGAGAAGGTCGCGAGATGGGTTTTGAGTGAGCGTGCGACTACGAATGAGGGTGCGATACGAGGGTGAGTACGAGTGTGAGTACAAGGATGCGATGGTGAGTACGAGGGGAATGTACTTCATTTGGTTCTCACCGGTGGGGCAGTTCTTTCCGAAGCATCAAACAGCCATTAGATAAGTAAGCTTCACTACAAAAAGATGGGCGCCGCTCCGCCCCACGTTTTTGAGATCCACTTCAAAACCAATCAAATAGCTCCACATCGACTGCTGTGGATTTTTTAACAGTTTAACGCTCATTTAATTGGCTGATCGATACGCAAAATATCACAACTAATGCCTACGTAAAGCCTGTGCAACAAACACTCAACACGATTTCCGAATCTGCCCCGCAGGGACGCGGAAATGCTCCAGAACCGCGCAGCCCCATTCCATATTTTATTGGGGTGTCTGCGTAGGCGAATTTCATATTCATCAGGGAGCACCAACTCTCGAACGCGCCCCCGCCCATCTCTTTCTCATTGTGCCCTCCCTTTCCCGCCGCTTCACGTTTTCCCTTCCATTGTCACATGTCTAGGATGAATCCTCCTCCCCATCCGACTCTTCTCTCTGTGACGCCATGAATTCATAGCGCTCTAAAGCTCTAAAGCTCTCACCGTCGCGCTTTCCAAAGTTCGAAATCGCACGAAGGAGACCTCTACATCGTCCGCGAGCACTTTTGGACCTGCGCCGCGCCAGGACGCGTTGCCCTCTTCTTTTTTGATGCTATGCCTTCCCTATTCCGTCGCTTCACGCCATTTATTTCATCGTCGCACCTCATTTAATCCGTCCAAATCCCCTTCATGTCACGTTACGCGAAACTGGAGTGTTTCTCGCATGCAAAAGAGATTCATGTAGTCCCTTCAGGGGTGATTGGACCTGGTGTGAAGCTTGTTGCGCTGTTTGCGCATGGGAACATAATAGGGATTCGTGTGGCATAGAAGGTCGGGTGGTGTATGGATTTGGGACTCCGGCGGGGACGGCGGGATTCTAGAAAGAGGTCGCTGATGTCGGGATCAGGGACGGCTAAGGGGTGGCGAGGGAGATATTTTTTGGCAATTGGAATGCAGAGGCTACTTGGAAATGTTTTTCTCGTCGTGGACCATTGCATTACGCAATCCGCATAATTGAGAGGAGGGGTCCTCAGTCCTTTCGAGCACAAAGTATCAACCAAGAAAGTCGCGAAGTCATCGTTGTTCTAGTCCCTCGTTCGTCATAGCAATGCAGTTCAAGTCACCTTGAATTTCTCTACTCTGCTGAAGATATGTACATTCCTCAAATGAGGGACTACTCAATAGGAAGCAATTCATGGTCAGCGTCGAACTGCCTTTGCGCCGCTCTGAATTTTTTCAGGTCTCGGGAGTATCTTTCTTGGTCCTTCGTGACAAGGTGGTAAAATCTATCAAGGGCCCCCGGAGTGTTCTCTACCTCTTCAAACAGAATTGTGAGAGTCTTGCCCCTTAGATTTCTTTCTACTGCTTTTGAGACTGTATGGCTGGCCAAAATGTCAGCAACTTTGTTGAGAATGGCCTCGTCGTCCTTGAAAACTTGGCGCAATGTCCTCGCCCCTCTCGGACTTCCGTACTCTCTTTCAGCCCAAATTTTCATCTCGTCCATGTAGCATCTCAAAGCCCTTGCACTTGGTGTAGTCGCTCTTCTCTGCAGCCAATTATCGAAATGAGCATCACGATCCCCCATGTCGCGATAAACGGCCTTTAGCGCATGTAGAACGTGTACTGATGTAATAATATCACTGTACTCAGATGCGAGAGCAGCCATTGCGTTGCAAGCCGATGTTCCCTCGATAATGGGAAAGGGAGGTTCTGCATACGTCGCAGTTGGGACCCATGGATCAGGGTCTTGTGGACCCTTTCGAAACTTCGCATTCAGTAGGTTACGTGGAGGATAGCGCGCTTTCCAGTCAAGCTCGGAATTGGAAAAGTGTATCACCGGTTTCCTAACAATCCAGTTCAGCGGAGCACACTTAACACTGTGCGATTCACCAATGGGTTCATCTGACCTCGTGTGCCCTGACCGCAATTCTAAAAGCCCCTGAGGCCATGCCCTACGAATTAACGGTTTGGAAGTGTCCCGCATCTCAGGGCATGCTGTAAGATTCCGAAACTCTATCCCATTAAACCCCACGTGCCCAGCTGTCCGAGTTGACACCACACCCGGTCCACTTGGAGAATATTGTCGGTCAAAAGGGATAACTACAGGGTCAACATATCCGTCGCCAGCGCTTAGACTAACTCCATGACCAGCTTCTTTAGCTCTAGAGTCCTGTAGGTCCGCAGCCGGCACATCGCATTATTGGTCTTCGAAAGCCAGCTGGCTCTGTGCATGAATTCCAGGAGGTTCAGTAGAGATACGCACCATACCGGCATCATCAGGTAACGCAGATGCAAAGAGTTCCCTCAAATCTACTGGTAAGCGACTTTTAACCCCTGGCTTACATGCTGCGGCAAAGTGGATGTTGCGTCTCAAAAAGCCAAAATCAGGTGGTGGCTTGGTTGCGTAGCCCAGTGAGGCAAACACTTCTGTAAAGTTAATGCTGCTGAGGGGATTCACTGCAAAGCCTTTGACTTTGCCGCTTTTCCGATTGATGCATTCAAAGCCATTTAGCATGTCATCAACGCCTAGTATGACCTCCCGTCTCTTGCGGCTTTGAAATTGTCCAAAAAGCATTTCCGCGAGGTACTTGCCGTGATTATTCTTTAGAAAGATTACCAAAACAATCTCAGCGAGGCCTTGGTCCACCATATACTGCGGAAGAGCAACTGTCGTCATCCAATTTTTCCCAACTGCCGCATTATCGGAGATTATAATTTTAATTGACTCTCCACGACAACAAAGCAGATGTGTTAGCAGTATTTCCTCAAAGATAGCAGACGCGTTCTTGGGACCTGTTCCCTGCTCGTGGGAGAGGACTATGGCGTCGTTAGTCACAGCGCTGACGTGCCCGTTGACATCGAATCTCCACCTCGTGATATCAGAGGAGGCAGACACGAAAAAATGAGGCAAATCGACTTTGCTCATGTCATCCTGATGCATCATAAATGCACGGTCCGGGAATAGGTTCCAACCCACTGGGTCAGGAAACTCCTGATTTGACGCATGACTCGAACTTATAGCTCGATATTTGTTCTCTACTCTCCGAAAGTGGTCTGTAAGCTTTTTGACAGTGTCTCGAATGCGTCCATCCCGGCTATTGTGTCTTCTCAGCTCCTGGACGCACTCGTCCTCTTGAAATCTTTTTCCACAATGGTTTCAGACAATAACTCTAATCGTCTACTTTCCGCCTCTCATAGTTCCCGCGTTCGCTGACGCAAGTCGTCCCGCTCACTTTTCATGATGGCTGCCTCATGGTGGTACTGTAGTACGGCGTAGTGCATTGTTTTGCAGTTTGGACATGCATTGTGATCGGACTGCGAGAAACTTATGACGCAGTTTCGCTGTTTTAAATAATCTTTCACCATGCGCTGTAACGTGCTGGACGATACTTCTGAGATGGTATATTCATCATCACAGCGAAGGGCTTTGCGCAAGACCTCTCGGAGCTTCTCCTGAGTATTAATCTCAGGAGAATAAACTCGACAATCTTTAGCACCCGTGGAGCCCGACGGGTCTGCCCTTAAGACAATATCGAGGTGAGCCTCCACTCTCTGCCGAATACGTTCAGGGTAGCGATTTATCGGATGCGTCCGTTCGTATCGGTAGCGTAGTGTACCATCATTTAGCAACGGGCGCCCAAAGTCCTTTTGGTCTGAGCACATCGCGTCAAGGGCTCTCCGAACATCTGCAATTAGTGATTCAGACAATGTGTACAAAGCGGAAAAGTGCAGCGTTGCACACACGCGTAGTACTCTTTGAGAGCGGATAAAATAACCTATTCAATAAAAACCTGTTTTCTTTGTGGCGCGGCTTGAGCTCCTATGCAAGCTTGATAAAGTCATTGTATTCTCCAATTAAATTCCACTGCGGAACTGATGCGAAGCACGGCTCGTAGCAGCCGCAATCATACTCGTTCAGGCTTTGGAGAGGCGGATAGTTGCGTCTATCTCCATTTCTCCGGTGCTGACGCTGCCGGACTCCTGCAGCACCAACGACACTTGTAAGATCCTCCTCTGTAGCGGTGTTTAAGGACATGCTCATCCGGCTGTATAAAAAATTTCGTGACACCCGCAAAAGCGAGCATATAGCTTGTGTACACAGTTTTTGCTTCGGGCGTGCCGTTCCTTTGGGGGAGTCACTCTTTCCGTAGAGAAACGGCAAGACCTCTAATACAAAACTTGCAAACTCCCGCAATGCCTTCTGACGCGCAGTGCCATGCGCTTGTCCCGAGGCGGCTTCCCTTTCAGATCTCGAGTGTGAAACAAAGGCAATTGTCGAAGTCCCTACACCGCGGCCTCTCGTCTCAATCTGTGCGTCTAGTTGCTCATGTGCGGCATGACACCTATTTGCGTGGTTGTGAATCAGAATTAGCTCGTCTAACAGCTGGATCTGTAGCGGGTCCATTGAGATTGTTAGAAAGCAGAGCTTCTTGCAACAATACCATATGGATGTGGGGAAGCGATCCCTGTGAATGCGGTATGCCGCTTGAGCTTTCCTGTCGATTTCAGTAAACTCCGATACTTTTTTCTCAGCCATTTCCTTCGCCGCTGCGTCCAAGTTGTGTTCATTCTCCCCCATAGCATATGTCATACTTTCACGTATCTCTCCATTCCCGGAAAGGCGCAGCAAAAAAGCTGCAATCCGGTTTGACGCCTCGATTTTTTCGTCACTGCACTGTTGTTCGCCAAAATAGAGATCCAGAACCTCGGTATCCGCGCTGCTTAAAACTTCTTGCAAGCCGTTTTCCAGTGTGCTCGATATAGTTCCGAATTTCGGGACTGTAGCAGGACAGGAAACCATGTATCTTTTCAATGAAAATTAATTGAAGGAATTCGTGAGAGTAATATTTGCTTGATAGTCAGCCCTCCAGAGACGTCACAGAACGCAATGGCAAGGTGATGGGATTTAGAATTCCCGAACGGAAACGAGATAAGAAAGAAATGGGATGGGATGGGATTTTGAAAGTGAGAAGATGGCAGAATGGAAAAAATGGGACGTGGTGAGAGGAATGAGAAGGGATAGATGACCAGGCGGGGGCTGGATGGCACACAAAGGACTGGAAGTATGGCACACGAGGGACTGGACGGATGGCGGAAGGGGGGAGAGTCGTATGGCAAGAGAGATTGGTCGGGATAGCAGGAGAGGGCGGGATAGCGGGAGGGAGGGGTAGTGTAGCCAGAGGGTGAGAGGAGAATGGCAGAGGAGAGGGTGCGAGATAGAAAGATCGGAAATGGTGGGCAGAAGGATGGAGGGGGTGAGGTGACAGGATGGGAAAGAGTAAGATTGCAAGAATTGAAGGAGTTAGGAGGGTTAGTGGCAAGAGTTAAGAAAATAGGAGAGAGAGGGTCAGATTATCGGAAAAAGAGGAGCTGGAGACCAGCAGGGGGCCGGATAGCAGGAAAGAGATCGGCCCGATGGCAAGATAGAGGGGGGCGGATAGCAAGACGGAGGGGCCAGGATGGCAGGAGAGTGGAGATGGTCTGGAAGGGTGAAAAGGGGCGACGAGGGTGGCAGGAAGGCACGGGTTCAGAAGATTTTTGCGTGAAAGAAAAGCGCGGGTGCAGGAATTATGCTCTCAGACAAGCCGATGAAGTGGCAAGGGAAGCTCCATGAAAAAAACGACAGTTGCAGAAGTAATGTAGTACTGCTGGAGCCAGCGTTCCTTTGAGAGGGGGTACGCGGCGCTTTCTTTGTAGAAAACCAGGATATCGTTATATGAGTGAGCTGCCCAGATTCAGGGTTGCGGCAAACCAACCTGGAGCTTGAGTTAAATAGAAATAGAAGCACAACTCTTATTCCGGAAGTTTCGAGCTTTCGAGAAGGCGCGAGATTTCGACTAAATATTTACGAAAAGCGTGGACGAGGTTTTGTCATGCAATGTTTAAACTTTTCGGAGATCGACATTGGAAAGTGTAGTTTTTCACAAAGGTTCACTGCCGCATTACAGAAGACATACCTGAGCCAATATACTGAACCTATCAATGCCGTACAATTGTCTGGCTCTGCTCGCTTCCACCGTTTCTACTCAGTCCTCCAATCTCATGTGTTCCCATAGAATGTCTTAAATTTAAATAGCTGACCGTGGTTTCTTCACAAGCATGACCTAGCCACCGTGACAGAAATCACGGTGAAAGCGACAGCAGGCACGGACGAAAAATTCACCTCCAACTCTTATTCTCATGACCGGCCCTCTTACAGTAGAGGAGGGTGCACCACTCCACTGTAATTGCATGGCAGAAGCATTCGAGGGACGTTCTAAACAGCGGATTAGTTTCAGACTTGCACTTGCACGTCAGATGGAGAAGTCGTACGCACTCTCCTTCAAAATCTTGTCGTGCTTTGTAGCATAGTTACACATCCTCTGTCCTTTGCACTTTGTTCTTGCATGAACCTTTACCAGTGTACTTAAGCTCAACTTTTAGCGGTGCGCAGGGTTATTAAAATGAACAAAGTGACTTACTTGTGTTGAATGGTTTTGCAAAGCGGTTCTTAAGTTGGACATACTTGGGGTTGCAGGTTGGGTGGCTCTCACGGTTAGTGAGTGGTTGTGCCTGGCCCCTTTTGCTTTCCCCGTCCGAACGCCGCGCCTTTTATAGAAATCGTAGCTGAAACTTAGAACAATACAGTACTTGCTAGACTACAATAAACTATCCTTTCACTCTACAACTAATCTCCATACAATCGCTTATGTCCTTGCTTTCAATCTTCCCGACCATCCTCTTTAGTACTAGTGGATACTGTACTCCTCCTTTGACAATTCTTTTAGGTATGGCATAGAAATTATGTTGTAGTTCTATGCAATCCTTTTAAAGAATGGAGGAGCCAGTCCATTCGGGAAGGACACGCGCAGTATGTTTATACAAAGTAAAATTACAAAGACATACATACTGTGCTTGTCCTTCAACCGTTACAACTCCTTCGGTGATAACTTTTTGTTTCTTCCTGTCTTGAGTGGTAAGTTCTTCGTCGAGAGCATTACTTGGTCTCCTAGGTGAAATGAATGATCTCTTCGGTGTTTGTTGACTTGTTCGGCGTTTCGTTCGTTCGAAGCTGTGATGGACAGCTTTGCCATTTCATTAGCTCTTCTTATGTTCTCTAAAAACCTCTGTGTGGTCACAGTAGGTGTTTCTGATCCATCAGAGTGGAGGACGTCAGAAACAGAGAGTGGGTGCTGACCATACTCTAGGAAAAAAGGAGTTTGTTTAGTTGTGTCACTTATGTGATTGTTGTACGCAAACTCGAGTCCTGGTAGGTGTTTACTCCAGTCTCTTTACGTATAGCTAACAAAGCAACGTAGCATTTCTTGCAATGTTCTGAATGCCCTTTCTGATTGTCCATCAGTTTGAGGATGGAAGGCGGTTGATAAGTTTAACTTGACTCGTAGTAGCTTCATGATTTCCTTCCATAAAGTACTTGTGAGCCTTGTGTCACGGTCTGATATTATCTTTCTTGGAAGACCGTGATGTTTGTATATCTCGTTGTAGAACAGCTCTGCTGTATCTTTGGCAGTATGGTTTGATTCAATTGGAATAAAATGCGTGTGTTTCGAGAGTTTGTCCACAACCACAAGTATAGCAGTTTTGTTCGTATTCGTCCTCGGGAGATCGAATATGAAGTCCATAGATATCTGTTCCCATTTATTTAGTGGTGGCGGAAATGGTCTGAATTTTCCCAGTTTGTTTTGGGTTAGGCTTTTGGCTTCTTGACACTTTGGGCATGTCTTGATGTATTCGTGTAGTTCTTTGTTCATGCTAGGCCAATAACAATGTCTCCTGACATATTGTAAGGTCTTTTTGAATCCTCGATGTGCACCAAAGAGAGATTCGTGATTGTCGTGCAACACGATTTCTCTGATCTTTCCTTTCGGAATACAGAGCCTATTCTCAAAGTAAAGGCGGTTTTTGTTCTTACTAAACGGAGCAGTTGGGGTTTCAAACGCATTCTGGAAATCGGGGTCCTTTCTGTACTCTCGTTCAAGGCTTTTGAGAATATTTTCATCCACCTTTACCAGTGTAAATGCCATCAACTGTTTCACAACACTGGCTGATGTCTGGTGCACTTCCTGGTACTGTCTCCATAATGCATCAGCTACTGTATTCTGCTTTCCCTTGATGTAATCAATGTGGTAGTCGAACTCTTGCATGAATTCAACCCATCTGGCTTGTTTTCGGGATAAGGTTCGTTGTGAATCCAAGTATTTCAATGGGTGATGGTCAGTCAGTATCTTAGACTTTGAGCCGTGTAGGTATGGTCTCCAAGTTTGTAAAGAGTACACAATAGCAGGAAGTTCCCTTTCATGTGTACTGTATCCTTGTTCTGCTTTATTCAGTTTCCGTGAAGCGTATGCTACTGGGCGGCATCCGGTTTCGTCAGTTTGCGTCAAGACAGCACCATCACCTGTTTGAGATGCGTCAGAAGTTACTTCATACGGTAAACTGGGATCTGCGTATCGAAGTACGGGAACCTCTGTTAGTTTGCTCTTCAGTTCTTCAAATGCTTCTTTTTGTGATGGCCCCCACTGAAAAGGTGTACCTTTTCTTGTTAGATTAGATAAAGGAGTTGCTATCGTCGCAAAGTCCTTTACAAATCTCCGGTAGTAGTTACAAAGACCTAGAAAGCTTTGAATTTGCTTTACATTACGAGGAGCTTCCCATTTTTGAACAGCTTCAATCTTCCTTTGGTTCACTTGAATACCATTCTCACTTATTATGTGGCAAAGGTACTCAAGATTATGACAAAGGAATTTACACTTTGAAAGCTTTCCGTATAGTTGGTGCTCCTTCAATATTTGCAGTATTGTCCTAAGATGGTTCAGATGATCCTCTTTCGTTTTACTGTAGATAAGGATGTCGTCTAAGCAGACAAGGACAAACTTATCTAAGTGTGGTCTGAAGACATTGTTCATGAGTGTCTGGAGCATCCTGGAGCCCCTGTTAATCCAAAGGGCGTTACTACGTATTCGTATTGACCATATCTAGTCCGGAATGCTGTCTTTTGAATATCAGCATCCCTCAACCTTATTTGATGATACCCCGATCTTAGATCAATGGTGGAGAAGTATTTCGATCCTCCTACTTGATCTCATACTTCATCGATTCTCGGTAAGGGTACTTGGCTCTTAATAGTCTGTTTGTTGAGTGCTCGATAATCGATGCACATTCTTAGGCCACCGTCTTTCTTTGGAGTGAACAAGACAGGGCTACCCCCAGGACTTATAATTGGGCGTATGAATCCATTTTCAAGGGCTTCTTCTAGCTGGTTCTTCATTTCTTCCAGCTTTTTTCTTGAAAGGTTAGAGATGTGACCCGTTTTGGGTCTTGCATCCATTTCTAAGTCTATTCTCATTTCAACGGATCTTTTCGGAGGCAATCCTTTAGGCAGATCCTGCGGGAATACGCATCTGTATTCTCCCAGGAGTCTGTCTAACTGTTTCATGTAATCGTCCTTTTCACTAGTCTCTATAGTATTTTCTCCTTCCTCTTGAGAAGGTTTCAATACGACATGATATATAGTGCTTTTCTGCTTTTTCGCTAACCTCAAGAACTGTTTACTCGTAAGCATGTATGTCAGGCGGGCTTCCCCATGCTTATGAGCCTCTGCGTCCAGATTTATTAACCTTTCTTCCTGTTTAAGGAGCATACGGTTCATTTTCCAATCGATTAAAGGGTTGGCTTCGGATAACCACGCTTTGCCTAGGATTAAGTCGTAAGCAATCCAGTCCACCACGTATGGCCGTACGGTAATGGTAGCTTCCCCAATCCGTATGGTAAGGTTCTCGCAACACCGTTCCATAGGAACAAGTGATCGGTCCCATAGTTCTGAACTCAGGTTAGTATTCTCCTTTCTCAACTTCAATTTCTCTGCATATGCCTTTGATATTACTATTTCTTCGCACCCACTGTCTACCAGAATAGTGCAACGGGAATTGTCGGTTGCATCTTGCACCTCCCCGTTGAATACTAGTAGAGCTTGCCTCTTTGTGTTTCTTCTCTTCTTGTATGGTGAGAATGTACATACTTTGACGGACTCTTTACCGTTGTTCTCTCTTGAATACTGCTTCTTTTTGTGTTTTTGTTTTTTATCATTTTTTGTGTTTTTGTAGTTTTGTCTTCAGCTATAGTACATTTATCCGCCAATGTGCCGACTTCATTTAACGGAACAGCTAGTTTTACTTTTGGGTGGACGCGTTAGGTCTAGGCCTCTGATTGTTGTAGTGGTTTCTGGCTATGCAGTTTTGTTTACCCCAGACGAAGCACATCCTATGCTCAATTCTTCGCGATTTTTCTGCTGGGGACAGTTTCGTACTTCTGCGCGGTTGCAGGTTCCCAATTTGCATTGGTGTAGGCGCAGAGGAGAAATTAGGCGTTGATCTTGCGAATCCAAAGAAGTTTTGACCACTATTGAAGAGACTATCAAGTCTGTCCGCAATTTTCATAGCGTCTTGTAATGATTGTGGTTCCGCCCGCTCGACCTCGATTCTTGTGCGGGTCTTAAGTCCCTGGCTGTAGTGGAATATCTGTTCCGCAGATGTCATACTTGGGATCTGCAAGAGCCATCTTGAGAACTCTCTATTATATTCCTGGACTAAGGTTAACTTGTCCATTTGTTTTAGATCACTCAACATTTTTCTTGCGGTCAACTCTCTGTTCACAGGTTCAAAATAGTTTAATAGTTCTTTTTGAAACTCATCATATGATGTTAGAGCATTGTCATTTAGGTTTGCTAACTCCCACCATTGTAGTCCCGCACCCGTCATATAGCTTACGGCATAGTTGATTTTTGTATTGTCATCGATTGTATTGCTGTGCGCTGCAAAAATATTTGCTATACTTTCAACCAGCTTCGGGCATTTTCACCGTTGAACTTTTCAGGTTTGCCAGTTTTTAACAAAAGGCTATTGCTATTGCTATTCGTGGTATTTACGTTAGAAATAGATTGGGTGGCGATAGCAACAGCTTGATTTGTCTGAGCTATTTGCTCCTGTAATGACTGATTAGCTTGAGCTACTTGCTGGCGGAGAGAGCCGATCTCATTTTGCATTTGGATTATTGAATCTGGCTCCATGCCATACAATCGCTTATGTCCTTGCTTTCAATCTCCCCGACCATCCTCTTTAGTACGAGTGGATACTGTACTCCTCCTTTGACAATTCTTTTAGGTATGGCATAGAAATTATGTTGTAGTTCTATGCAATCCTTTTAAAGAATGGAGGAGCCAGTCCATTCGGGAAGGACACGTGCAGTATGTTTATACAAAGTAAAACTACAAAGACATACATACTGTGCTTGTTCTTCAACCGTTACACAACTCCCTCGCTTCGCTTTATTGAGGCCAGCGCCTAAGCACAGCACTATCTCAGCATCAGATAAAAGCAAAACCAAGGGCACTTTGCCTACTTGCCATAACCCTCAAGTCCCAGCCTGCATACTGACCTCAGCCTGCCCCCCCAACTAAATACTCACTCCCGTATTGAATCCCTTCGCACAGACTCGTCAAGGGGCAGCAACTGGACTTTCTCCGTATATGCCTTCGGAGTGCTGGCGTGGAAAGGTGTGTCTGCTTTGAATGCACTGCGTGCGTGCTTCAGGATGCATAGCTTTCTATGCATAAAGCATCAGAGCAAAGTAGCTAAGTGCGAAAGCCGTCCACTAATACGCCGTAGAGCATGTATGAGAGGCACATCTGTCTACCACCGCTAGATCTCTTACGGGAGCCGGGATGCTACCTGCTCAAATCCCAAAATCCACGTCACTATATTCCTCCACCTCACGCCGGCACCACCCATGCCCCCCCATCGCCCACTCTGCAACCTTGTGATAAGAGGGGGGTGCCCCCCGGCCGGGAGACTGTGGAGAGGGATGTCAACAGTATACTGTATGTAGTAGTGATATCCAACAAACATTCCCGGCGATCTAATCTCTATCTCGAATTGCATTGCTACCACCAACAGCCTCACCAGCATAGTTCGTTGGCTTTCCGCACATTGCCCCTTCCTCTGCCCACCACCGACGGGCGTGCACTTCCCCGCCCCACATGCCTGCCCAGCCCCAATCGCTCCACCATGCTGCTCGTGTGCACCATCTCCCACTCGCAGTCCTCCTCGCCCTCATGCTCGCCCCACCGCACGCCGCACCGCGCCCGCTCGCGGGCCACCAGCTGCGCTGCTGCACTGCGCTGGAGAGCCCCATCCTGTTCAGCGACCCCAGCGTGCCGGTACGCCGCCTTCCCCAGCTCCTCCCCCCTCCCCCCCACACACACCAAACTACCACCTCTAGCAGCCCTTCGGCTACGACGGTCTGCCCGTAGAGTATCTCCGACACCTGCAGGACAGCCTGGGCTTTCGCTGCAAATCCCTGTCTGAGTTCCCGCGGCGCACCTTCAACGACTTCGTCACGGATATGGACGGCTGCACCACGAAGGACGGCGGCATCCGCGACGACCCACACTGCCAGTGCCACTGGGCGTCGGCGGCTGGTTTCTCAACCGCGACCGCATCGGAAAAGTCGACTTTCTCCCGCCGTTCGCTCTCGACGGCATCAGTGTCATCACCCGCATCGACCAGACCTCCTCGTCAGTGTCTAAGGGCGCCTTCTTCATCACCGTCTTTTCGCTTTCCGTCTCGGGACTGATCCTCGCACTTGTCGTCGTGTTCGCATTGCTTAAGATGCTCGATGTCCGCTTCGCGCCCCCGGACGACTCGTACCGACCGCTCCCGGACTCTGAATCGTGCATTCGCCGCTTTAAGCATTTCATCCTCAAGAGCCGTCGGCTACGTCGCATGCGACAAGCAGGGCAGAGTACATGTGCGTTTCTTGTGAAGACATATTCTCACTAGGGGTATTTCTCTTTGAGCAATACTGTTTCGAGTTCTAACCCCCTCACCCTTCCTCTCACGTCCTTCCTTTTGTTGCTCTTCAACTGGGATATGAAGTGAGTCGCATTTTCGATCAGGGTAGCTCCGATCTCGTCGCTGGGAAGGCCAGCTTCCGCCAATGGGTGTTGAACATCACGATTACATTGTGCAGCTTATTCTTGATTCTCGCATACGAATCAGCGCTAACGTAAGTGTCTTTGCTACTCCTGGTTTCCACTTGTTAGTCTATTTCGCACGGTACACTAATAGTTATTTGTTTATCTGTATGATTTGCGCCGTATCAATGACGTGTAGTGCAGCGCTCGTACAGGACATGCTTTCCTCTCGTTACAGAGACTTGCAAGATCTGAAAACGTGCAACGTCCGACCAAGTGACGTTTGCGTACCAAAAGGAGGTGCTATCGATTTGTTTTGGATCAATACGATTGCGAAAAAGTAAGGTTGCGCCCCTCACAGAATGCGTATGGACGCTAGGTTTGAAAAGATATCGCTGACATTGAAATGAGAGACGATGACTTTTGCAGTGCCTGTCACAAAGAAAAGTCTGTCTACTTTTCACAGTGCAAGGACGGGATCGACAACCTCCTCACTAAGAAGTGCCTATACATGCTCACATTGTGTAGTGCAATACCCGTCTCGGGTAGGGGAAAAAAGGAAGTGAAAAAGGAAAAAAAATTGGATACTGTAGTCCGGGTTTGGGGACACACGTGTGCGACGAAGCGCACGATTATTTTAATTATTTAATTTATTTACTAATTAGATCTAGAATCTAGAGCCAGGAGCTACTGTACTCGCCCCGGCGGGGCTCTATATAACTTAGCCCTTTGACAGAACAAGTCAATAAACCAACCCGAGTTGCTGGAGTTGAATGTCGCCTTGGTCGAAGACCGTCTCTACCAAGACGCTCCCTTTTACCAAAGCCTAAGGCATCCTCTATTGCTCGGGGTTCCCTTTTCTCTTTCTTTTATTTCCCTATCCTTTTCTATCTCTAATTCTACCTATTTTCCCCTTACCTTGTGTTGGTGCCATCGGCCTCTGTTGCGACCGAACCGGTGTAGGTGTCTTTGCCATCGGGCGACACAGTTGACGTAGCGCTGCTACTGTGACCCATTTTCCGACGGAGACCGTTGCAACGACGTCTCCCTCGAGGGGCTCCGTCGTGTTACGAGCCAGTGTTGGTGCCATCGGCCTCGGTTGCGACCGAACCGGTGTAGGTGTTTCGAGCCATCGGGCGGCACGGTTGACGTAGCGCTGCTACTTTCATTTCATCCCGTCGGGCTGCGTTGCGACGCCCCCGTCGAAGGCCTTGTCGCGTTACAAGGTGTCGAAGAAGCTCAACGAGCATTGGCCTTACAACCCAGTGGAACCGCTGTATCTACGTACGCGCCCCACCCCACACTCGTCGAGCAGTTCTCTTCGCAAGTCTCTACCACACCGATCCCGGGCCGGGCTATTTCTCTGTGCCCCCCCCATCAGGGATCTGAGCTACTACGAGTCGCAAGCTCGTTTAAACGGAGAAGGGAGAGTCGGACACTCCGTAGCGCTGTGCCATCGGCAGTTCTTCTTTTTGTTGCTGTTGTTGTTTTTGCTGGACCATCGGACCGCGGTCTCTGCCCGACAGGCGCATTGCACTACAGATGTGGTCTCCAGACCTAGAATTACTGTACAGGAGACCCGACCTAGAAACTGCGTAAGCTGAAACGGACTACAGGAGTTTTATCTGCGACGTAAGTTTATTCAGGTGCGGTGGCGTTTTTCTATTTTTTTCTTTGTGTTAAGTTAGGTTCGTTTTTGGAAACGAACCATGTCGACAAGCGCACCCGGGGACGTTGGTCCCGGGGCGAGTAGGAGCGGATCGGCAAGGGCGTCGAGGATCCCGCGAGGTCCTCGCACCCGAATCCAGGCCAATACGGCCACGGATCCCGAAGGTCAAGAATCCCCGGCGGGGGTTGAAGCCGACAAGGACAACCTTTCCTACAGGTTCGAGAAGATGGGCGAGGAAATTCGCCAAGAGATGACGAAAAATCTCGAGGCTGAATTAGCCCTCGTCCGGAAGCAACTGGAGTTGGAAGTATCCGAGTTCCACACCGTTTTGGGAGAGCTGTCGGCTCGAGTGGATCTCGTCGAGAAGGAGCGAGGTGAGGCGACCGACGGTCTGGAGCCGGAGGTCCTAGCCTCGTTGAAAATTTCAGTCAAGGACGCGAGGCGCGACGCGAATCAAGCCTTGGAGTCCTTAGGAAAATTTAGAACAAGCATCGATGACCGATTCCATCGCGCCGCGCAACGTCTGAAGGACCTCGAGCAGGCCGCAGATCAAGCTCCGCAACGATCGGACGACGAGCCGCTCCCTTCGGATAGAGAGGGCGACCGCCGGTCGTAGAAAGACAAGCCCGCTCGGCAGCGGAGTTCTAAGTCGAAGCCCTCGAAGAAGGGCAATCGACGTACAAGCAAGGGTCACTGTAGTGACGATCCGGAGAACCGCAACTCACAGTCAGAGTCGCTTGATCCCTCCGAAGATGGTAACGGCGGTTCGTCGAACCATTCGGGCAATTCCGAACGCCGTTCAGAAGAAGGAAACGGAATTTCGTCAAGCAAGAAAATTTCCTCCAGACGAGGCGGAGTCACTTCGTCCGCCTCGCGGAGAGACAAGGACGCGGAGCCCGAAGATGTCGCAACGCGGCGTGGGCCGCGATGGGAGGAGTTGGAGGAGCTGAATCCGACCAACTACCTCTTCAAGAAGTTACTTTCGTACCGAACGTACCGCTTGCGGAACCCGCAGACATATTTGTCAAGTTCCCGGCGGACCGCCGTACGAAAAATCAGGAGAGATATTCCGCCTAAGGTGAAGAAGGACAACACGTTCACAGGTGAGGACGGGGTCCTTGTGTTGGATTTTTTGGCAAAATTAGTTCAAGAGTTTGATACTCAAGAAATGAACGAGGGGCAAGCGATCCGCTTGTTGCCCGAATTTTTAAGCGGCATCGCCTTGAGACAGTACACTTCGGTGTCTCAGACGACCGGGGCCCATCAGGGAAAGGTATCCGTTTGGCCGGAGGCCGTACAGTGGTTGTTGAGGAGTTTCGCAACCGACGACGCCATCCGTCAAGCCGTGCGCGCATTGCGAGAAGTTCAGCAAAGACCGTCTGAAGACGAGATGAAATTTTATATCCGTCTGACGGACGCAAGCAATCGATGTGGAAACGTATATTCGATGGAAGAACAAATGACGATGTTTATTGAAGGACTCGATTCGAGTATCAAGCCGATGGTATCTCAATACCGGCAAGACAATCGGGACGTTTCGTTTTTGAGACTAGTTAATTACGCGAAGGCGCATGGCTCGGCGAGCCGCGCTAAGGACAAGAAGACCAAGAAGGTCACGATCCAGACGCCGTCGACAATTAGGGCGGGTAAGAAGCCGAGGGTTTCTTATCCCGGTCGCAAAAGTCACGCCGCAGTCTATTTAGCCGAGTCCATGTCCGCGTCAGATGAGCGCGGTGCGCATGGAAGTAGCGAAAATCACTACGAAGGAGCGTTAGTAGCCGAAGGCGAGTTCATTGAGCCATCGGAGGGCTACGGACACGAGGACTACGGGGACAGCGGGTCGTCAACTTTACCGACACCCGCATACACGACGGAGTCGTTTTCAGAGCCCACGGATCCCGTGATGATGTTTCGGGCGAGCGGCCACGCGCCGGCGCCGCGCATTCCGATGGAAGACAAGGGTACGACGTTTCGAAGACCAGGCTGGATGGGAAGGCCGCAACGTCAAGGAAGGCGCCTGCCCGTGGTGGACCTAGGACGCAGTATCCCGTCAAGACGCACGGACTGGTGTGCTGTCATTGCTATGAAAAGGGGCACGCCGCGCCAACGTGCATTCTTTCCCTCCGGGAAATGCACCGAGTTTTGGAGAATTATGAGGCGTTGTCTTCGATGGAGAGGTTAGGGATACAATCGACGAGTTACCTGAAGGTCAAGAATTGGTTCGATTCGCAGACGGCGAGCACGCCGAGTGCTTCAACGCCGAGGTCGAACCAACCCTTCAGAGGGCCCGCCGCGGGGCCCGCGCCGTCGGATGTCAGAAGGGTCCCACAGCGGCAGGAAAACTAGAGAGGGGAATCTCGCATGAGTCGCGAGAGGCACAGGGTCGACGTACTGTGCCCGGGGCTCAGCCTCGTTCCCCGTCTCTAAGGGAAAAATCAGGCCCCGATGAGGAGGTTGTTGGATTGGTGGATAAGCCCAAAGGGCCAGCTCAAGTCAAGAAAATTTTGAGCCGAGCCCGAGATCATCCGCTGGAAGAAGTTCGAAGACCCTGGTACAGGGTTAAGCGAAGGGAGTGTCCCGAGAAGATTTTGGTTGTTGTGCGAAAAAACTACAAAGTTTACGCGGATATCGGACCCACAATTGGATTGATGAGCCGGGTGCTGTCTGTTTTAGACACCGGCGCGGGACCAAACCTTGTGTGAAAATCGGAACTCCCAGCTGGAATGGAATCTCTAGTGTCCTACGGACCGACCCAAGATATCGGCGACGCGAACAATAGGCCACTCCGGACTCTCGGAACCATCAGAATGCCTGTGAGGCTTGGAAAATTTGTGGCCGCAGCCGAGTTTATTGTATGCGAAAAACTAGCCTTCCCGCTAATTCTAGGCGCGGACTACTGTGACCGGTTTGTGGAAGCAATTTATCCAAGGAAGAAAACGGTTGAGTTGGCGGATTTCTCGGAGGTTCCCATAGTTAGGCGGTTCTCGACGAAAAAAGGAAAGAAGAATCTCGTCGCGGGAGAGGACGAGAATGATGGAAAGGGGGAGCAATTTTCCCCTAAGGTAAAAGTAGCAAGAGCCACGACTATCGAGCCAGGGACGCAACGCGTCGTGGAATGCACCTCGAAGAGGGCGGGCTTGGTTGTGGTTCAGCCGTACTCATCGTTGTACGAAAGGCACGGGCTGACGTGCACAAATGGTGTTGTTCAGGTCGAGCCTGACAGGCCATTTCGTTTACTCGTTGCGAATTTTAGGACGTACCCTGTCAGGGTGCAAACAGGCCTAGTGGTGGCAGAATTATTACCGCACCCGAGAGTCGCGCTCGAGAGCAAAACCACCATTGGAGAAGTTCTCGGAATTCAAGAAAGGAAGAAGGAAAAATTTCCTAATTCCACCAAGACGCCTACGGGCGAGACAAGATGCGAACCGTCGGATCAAGCGCGCGAGGACCAGCCAGAAGACCGGTCGGCAGGGCTCTCCGCGTCGGCATCTACGAAGCCGCAACGCAGGATTGAGCCGCCACCGCCAGACGTGGAGGACCTCGACCTGAGCCACGTGCCGGACCGGCTGCGCGAGCGGTTCCGTCGGATGTTGAAGAAGTATTCAAGGATGTAGGATGGGACGCTTGGCGAAATTAATACCACCGTCCATCGGATCGAGTTGATCCCCGAGACTCGTCCCATCGCACAAGCCCCGTATCGGGCCGGGCCTAAAGCCCGCGAAGTAGAAGATACAGAGGTGCAGAAGATGTTGGAGGCAGGAGTGATAGAACCAGCGCAGTCAGAATGGGCGTCGCTCGTGTTGCTGGTGCCCAATCCGGACGGGTCAATGCGCTTTTGCGTAGACTACCGCAGGCTGAACGCAGTGACGGTGAAGGACACGTACCCCTTACCGCGCATGGATGAGTGCCTGGACTCGCTTGGTGACACCAAGGTTTTCTCCGCGTTGGACGCGATCTCGGGATATTTTCGTGCACTGAGGGGGAAGGGGTGGGATCCCCCTCTGGCAGAGCGCGCGCGTTCGGGGGCGCGTGTAGGGGGTTATCGGGAGACCACCCGTAAGGGACCGGTACGGGGCCGGGCGCGAAGCGCAGTAGGGAAAGTAAGGGAAAAAGTGGGGAAACAGAGCCCAGGAGGGGCGGAGCGGTAGGGACAGCTATCGCGCGGAGAGCCGGGCGTGGCGGGACGACGCGCGCGGTAGAGACAGGAGGGAATCGGGACGTAGATGGCTCGCAGGGTACCGTCGTGGGACGGGGACCGACGCGAGGCTACGACTCCGTTCCAGAAACCCGAGTTGTAGACCCAAAGCTTCGTACGGTTTTACTTAGGGTCGGACGTCGGCTATATACTAGCCGACGTCGGAACTATAATTAATTAAACTAAAAATTGTAAATTGGACGACGGCGGCGATGGCCGGAGAAACTCCTCTTGGGGAGGTATGACAACCACTACACGTGGGGAATGACACGATTAACGTGAGGGATAACACGGGTACACGTGGGTAGAACTGTCAGTATTTCGACAGGGCTCCATGGAGCTTACACCCGGACACGAGCGGGGGGGGTTTGGATACACGGTTACACGTGGTATATATCTCACTTATGATAGTGAGGCATTCCGCGTGTGCTACAGTACAGCACTGCGATTACCCGGGGCGGTCAGTGCTCTACAGATATCGGCAGATGCCTATCCCTGAGCGCGAACGCGACAAGACCGCATTTTCGTGTCACTCAGGACTGTATCGCTTCTCAAGAATGCCCTTCTGGCTAACTAACGCGCCAGCGACGTTTCAGAGAGCAATGGATATCCTGCTCTCTTCGTTCCGTTGGAAGTGCTGTTTGGTGTATCTGGACGACATAATGATTTTTAGCAAGTCGTGGGAGGAGCACATCGTGCACGTGGATGAAATACTTTCTGTATTGGAGCAGGCAGGTGTGAAGTTCAAGCTTCGCAAGTGTGAATTTTCGTCGAAAAGATCAAGTACCTGGGCCATGTAGTTCGGCCAGGTACATTGGAAGTGGACGCTGCGCGAACCGTCGCATTGGAACAAGTGAGGTACCCTCAAACGCAGACCCAGCTCAGGAGCTTCTTGGGACTTTGTAATGTCTACCGCAAATTCGTTCCCCATTATGCGAAAATCGCGCATCCGCTCAATCAACTGTTGAAGAAGGGACAACCGGTCCAGTTGGAAGGATTCGACGAACCGTGCAAGAAAGCTTTTCATAAGCTCCAGGACGCCATCTTGGGACCGCCGGTGTTGGCGCTGCCGAAGAAGAACCTACCCTACTCGGTAGATGCCGATGCAAGCGACTACCAAATAGGCGCTGCACTATTTCAAACACACCCGGATGCGCAAAGCAAACCCATCGGGTTCTTTTCAAGAACGTTAGCCGCAGCCGAGAGAAATTATTCTGTATCAGAAAAAGAATGTCTAGCGGTAATTTGGGCCGTACAGACTTTAAGACCATATCTATATGGCGAGCACTTCATTGTGCATACCGACCATGCCCTCATTGAGGTGGTTGATGAACGTAACCGACCCCAGCGGGAGATTAATCTGATGGAGGCTACGCCTCTCGGAATTCGATTTTGAAATCAAGTACAAAAAGGGAAGGGCTAACAGCCAGGCGGACGCTTTGGCAAGGTTGCGAACCGCAGGAGAAACCGTCGACGAAATCGACGACGAAATCCCATGCTTTATGGCCGAACCGGCCGAGGGTACAGTGGAGGACGAGGAAAGTTTTGACGCGGCAGACAACATCCTCGCTCTTGAGGGGGGAACGCCCCTGATCGCCTCGATCAATTCCAAGCTGTCACTCCGGAGGAGCTCAGTCGCGAGCAAGCCGTCGACCCCTTCTGCAACCGCATCAAGGAAGAAATGGACGCTGGAAAGGTGAGAACGTTCAGCACGGAGACCGAAGAACTCGAATGAACTCTATGCCGTACCGCGGAGGAGTTTGTACAAGTGGTAATACCACAATCGTTAAGGGACCGCGTCCTAGGGTTGAGCCACTACGCAAAATTGGCAGGCCACCCGGGAGGCAGGAAACTTTACAAGATTTTGAGAAGATATTTTTATTGGCCTACGATGGCCCTAGACTGCTACGCAGTCGCGAAGAATTGCGCCGCATGTGCGCCGGAAAGGGTGAAGTTAAGAAGAAACACGAAGGAAATGAAGCTGTTCACGCCCAAAGCTCCGCTGGAATTTGTCGCCATCGACATCCTCGGCGAGCTGATTACAACTAAGCGAGGAAATCGGTATATTCTCGTGATCAGCTATCGATACTCGAAACTGGTACGAACCGTACCGTTGAAGAAGATATCAGCTGCGCACATCGCACAAGCCTTCGTTCATCATTGGGTATTCGTGTACGGACCGCCGGTCAAGCTGCTGTCCGACAATGGAACACAGTTCACAGCCCGGTTCTTTCAGAACGTCTGTGGAATTCTCGGCATCCGCAATGTGTTCACGACTACGTACCACCCGCAAGCCAACGGCGAAGTTGAGAGATTTAACCGCACGCTGACTTCCGCGTTGCGAAAATACGTTTGAGAGTATCCCACGGACTGGGACTTATTTAGCGACGCTGTGACGTTCACCTACAACACACAGGTTCATCGAACTACGAACATTGCGCCCTTCGAGCTGGTGTTGGCTCGGGCGCCGGGAAACATTGCGTTACAAGCGCAACCAACATTGGAGAATTTCAGCTCGTCACGAGCATACTACCTGAAATGGCAGTCGTGGTTGGAGAGCCTAATGCGAAGCGCCGATAGCAGTTTGCGAAAGGAACAAGCCCGGTACAAGCGAAATTTCGACGCACGCCTTCGAAAACCGCAATACGAGATCCCACCGGGGTCATACGTGTTCCTCCGGAAGGAGCAGGGCACGGCTAGCGAACCAAAACACAAGCTCGCACAAGTCGTTACAGGACCTTATCAGGTCAGAAGATCGGACCAACACACGGTAGTCATTGCCATTGGCGATCAGGAGGAACGCGTATCGCGAGACAGGGTGGAGTTAGCCCCAAGCCCGATGGACTATGCGCCAATAACTGGCCTACGTCAAGCGCTACAGTTCTTGGGAGAGCCGGAGCTAAACGAAAAAGGAGAGGTACGGGAGGACGACGAACGTCCTCACACCCGTGCGCCTACGTCAGGGGATCAGGATGATTTAGTTGGTCAAACGCCGACAGCGGAGACACTTCCAGGTCTACGAGAGTTCGGAAAGTCCAGAGATGAGGATGAGCCGCTGGCTCTTTGGAAGGAGGAACGACAGTTGGACACGCAGGAAGAAGAAACTGAGAGTCAGGAGTATGGGAAAAGATTATCCTTGCCCGCGCAGATCGCGCAAGCGCAATCAGGATAGTGGTAACCAAGAATTTCACATGTCAGTGTCAGTGCGGTAATCCGCGCGGGGCATAGCGAGCCGACCTGAGGGTCGAGAAAAGGAGAATGATGAGATGGAACGAACCAGGTGAGGGGCCTTCAGACAGCCAACCCGCAAGTAGAAGCAGCGCGCGCACGAGTAGGATGAGGTCGTGATGAGATACTCAGGTCAGAAGTCGCGTAACGATGTGCCAAGCGAAGAAAGAACGCTGGAAGAACGGGGACATAGACTGGAAAGTCCACCTCCTTCACTCTTACCTTCATAACTGTTCCGTCTCGTTTTTGTTTTATTTGTGATTGCTTTTGTGTTGTTCGATTTTATTTTATTTTTGAGACGTTAGGGACACGACCCCGCACCGCGGAGGTCCGTCAGCAAGTCTATGAGAAGTCCAAGGAGGACATTGAAGAGGCGATGATCTTCGAGATCAATTCCGCCTTTGACAAGGTTACGGCCGACTCCCGCGTCGCGGGATTCTCACCATTCAGGGCAAGGCCGAGGAGGAGCTAAGAGACGTAGGAGAACATGACTCTACGACGGGTGTTCCTACGTCGTGGATGGAGCCAGAAGGAGATGAGGCACTACACACGCGCTTTACGAACGAGGGTATTTTTCGACTCTAAGGCAAGACGCCAGAGAGGCAGAGCTGAAACAACGATTCTGACATGCTGTCTGCATCTCTAGGGGACGTGAAGGAGAGGACAATCTGTCCAATCTGACCGAGCTGGAGGAGGTGCTAACAGGGGTTCAAAGTTGGGTTGCAGGTCGTCGAAGCCGGTTCATTTTCGATGATATATGGTCGCGCAACAAAAATGACGAGAGAATCTTGCTAAAACTCTCCCACGCTGCCAGCATCGCGGCGCGAAATGGTGAGCCAACCGGCAAGGTTTTGTATCCCACAAGAGATCCGACATTGACAGAGCGGGGCTACAGGAGTCACGGTCAAAAAGAAAAATCAAGAGAGGGTTGCACCGGAAATATACCGGAGTTGTGAAGGTGGTACCTGAAAACGCTCAAAGAGACCAGAGGGACAGGGGGAAATCGGCGCACAGGAAGCAAGGGACGAGTACGAATCGCTCTACGCAAAGCTTCGCTCGTCTGTACAGGTTCTGGACGCCCGTGGCAGCAAAAGGTCTTCGTCTTTCGAGGATACGCACCGCGCATTGCGTGTCATGAACAAACCGGATATGATCCGTCTGGCAGAGTTGAGGGATTCATGGGGAAAACGTGATGCTAGCATCGCAAGAAAGTATGCGACGCATATGAACAGTGTGGGGTCGGTTGACTTTCGAGATTTGGCGAACAGGAAAGGCCAAGTGGTAAGTCCTCATGATCTTACGCAGAATTTCGCAGTCTACGAAGACGACCGCGGGTAGAGGCTCTAGCTGGAACCAAAGGTGGTGTTGGAAGCTGTCTGACAGCTACAGGAAGAAATGACTGTGATCAACGTTATTGTTGACGATCAAGGTCTCGAGGGTAGCGGGGCGGACAAGCGATATTTTTTCGAAAATATTTGTTGACTGCTGGGCAGAGCTGAGCTGTTTGCTTGTTAGTGCGCGGTGGGTGATCAAGGTTTTTGTTGATGAAGGGTGTGTGACAACGGGAGGCGTACCTCTTGAGGATGAAGAGACGCACCACGATACGAGGGGAGAGTCCGAAGGGCAGGCACTTGTTGTTGGATGGCCCACTGCGTAAGCCGCGGGACCTCCCCGAGTACACCGCAACAACACCCCACAAATATCGACAAGTGTCGCGATGCCCAAGTGGAACACAGGACACCGCTTAGAATTTTCAATTAATTTTAAGGAGAAAGCGACGCGGTCGAGCGCATGGGACGCTGAGCCTTTTTGGGATAAGTGATCTGCACACGGTTCGCGACCACGACGAACGTTGCCTCTGTCGAGACAACGTCATCCGATCGCGCTTATCTCTTTTCTTTTTGTCAATGTTTTTGTTTTGGGGTTTGCTTTCTATTTTGTTTTGTCACATCCTAGATGTGACCCCCCCACCCCACCTCACACTACGGACGCCGGTCAGCCGACATGTTACGATCAAGAGGGGGCTCAACCGGGACCCGGAACGAGGGGGATGACTCTCCGAGGCGCGCGAAGGACGATCAAGAGAAAGACCCGAGGGGTGCAAAGCTGACAGTACGATCCGCATCGCGGAAAGACGTGTTGGAAGTAGTGAAGGATGCCCGTCGACCTTGTACCCAACTTTAATTCTGTCGCGACTCCCTTTATTACTATTTTTCCTTCTGGGGATGAGCAGGAACCATCGACAAGACACACATCAAAGTACAGCATCCGATCGCGAGAGCAGGACGGCGCTCGCCGAAGGGAAACGATGGCTCGCGTGTAGAAGAACAAAAGTTTCGTGGACACGCGAGGAAGACGGGTACGACTACCGAAAACGAGGACGGTGTGCAAATGGCGAGTAACCTTCGCAAGGACTTTACCAAGTATCGACGATTTGGTACTGTAGGCTCTGAAGCCTGCGCGAGAGCAGAACCCCTTCGAGGAGGTCACATTTCGTGGCACCTCGTACGAAGAAGATCGTATTCGTCAAAGACAGGAATGTCATGAAGTGATACGAGCTCCGACGCCCTTTGTGAATCTTTTTATTGTGGCAGTGTCGACGCGAGGGAGATTAGAACAATGGCCACAGATTTCTGTCGACGGTCGCGGGAACGAGTGGCCTCGGTCGCACGACAACCGAACGAGGAAAAGAATGAGGTTTTTGTCCCCACACCCCGCCATCACCCCTCCTATTAATATTTTTATTGCACGACTAAGCAGGCCTCAGGCGACAAATGACGAGTTGCGGGAGTTCGCAACTACTGCACGAGGGAATCGACAGGAATTGTCTCGAGGGATCTAACGGGGCGAAGAAAAAAGAGAGAACGTAATGTCGCACGTTCCGCTGTCGACGACAGTCTGTGAAGGTGGTCTCCACAGATCGTGAGAATCATGAGCAAAACACCCCTTCAGTTGTGGATCGCGAATTTCCATTTGAAGGAAGTAGTAAGTCTCGCATTCATTTGCAGGATGGTTTCCGGTTCCCAATTAACACCAGGAAAAGGGGAAGGGAGAGAACATTGATATGCGCAGAACAGAGGAGAATTCGCACGCAACAGTTCACTTTCAGCACACGCAAACAAAGGAGGAGAGGAATTCGACATGTCTGCTTTGACAACAATCGTAGACGGGACCGCTGCTATGACTGAATTGATTACGCATGGTGACAAGCTCGGGACGATCTCGCCAGATTTTGCAAATGAAAAAAATAGAAAGGGGCGACTCATCTGAGACTGCAATGAGGGTGTAACTTTCCATGGGCATTGAGAAGCAACGCTATCGTTTGGCACTACGGGGACCGTACAGTAGAACCCGGTGGCGGAAATAATCGACTCAAGCGAGCGCGACCGAACGGGTCAGGCAGGTTGATAACGAACCATATTTTTCGTGAACCTCAAAACCCCCCTACCACTTTGTTGACCGTGATAACGGACGTCTACAGTGTCGTCGCGATAACAGTTGAGGGATGACGTCGCTTGTATGGCGTCGACCATACTACATTCTTTATGAAAACCGTGTGAGGACAGCCTCGCACAAAAAGGGAAATTTGGGAGAATGAGGAGGAAAATGGGAGACGCACGCTGTGATAGGAGAATTGCAGAAGGAGAATGTGTGAGAAAGAGGAGGGAAATGTGACGAGAAAAAAGAGAAGGGAATGGCAGAATGGGGATGCCACCGCAGAGGCGGGACGCATACAAAAAAAGAGAGAGAGAAAAAAAAGAGGAGGAAAGTGAAGGTAACGGGGGATACGCAGGTGATTCATTTTATTATCCAAAAGCTACCGGATGACGTCAATAAGCAGACGTCACCCCAAACGGGTAATAATCCGAGAGCGGATCATGGGGGAAGTCGCTCTGAGCGGCGGGTCAGTGAGGTGGCACACCCAAGGATTTTTCCTTCGGGAGTGAGGTAACGAGTCGAGCAAGGACTCACAGACCATCGAGGGAAGCCCCTTGGAGAGCTTCACCTTCGATGCCATGAGCGCGGAGCAATGTGCAGTAGATGTCAATGGCTCCGTCGCTCTTTTTGGGAATTGATGGGGACGGTGGGGAAGACAACGCTTCCCTAACCGACAAAGTTTCGGTATGCCCTGCCGAGGGGATATCGACAGCAGGTGGAGCAGCAGCAGGGGCTGCAGGGAGAGGGGAATCTGGAGCAGACGGTCGGGGGCAAACGTCGTCTGCGCGGGGATCTATGGCTCGTATGGGAGCTACGTCAGGGGTTGGAACTTGGTTGCCGAATTGGCGACTGAGGCGCGCTTCGGAGGGAGAGCACAACGCGGATGTCCAAGGGTTGAACCAGACAAAGTCATCCGCCGCACTGTGACTTCGACCGGGAGAAAAGGACGGGCGTCGCCTCGCGAATGATCGGGATGAGTTGATAGGGGGAACAACATCCCAGTCGACGTGATTGATCTTTTCGAGTAAGGAGTGCAGTTCGAAGTCGGTGTCTGCTCCGCCCAAGGGCACAGTATAGTCCAAAAGTCACATGAGCTCGACGAGATTCGGGGGAAGATACCAAAGCTGCCAACAATCGTACGCCTCCAGGGAAAGGTGGCGGCTACCTTCACGCACCACTCCGTCAAAAAGACAACCTACAACCCGTGACGAGGATCAGTGAGATGGCTTCCAAAGTAGGTAAGGATGGGACCGAGCTCTGCCCAAAACCCTTGGCAGACCTCAAATTGTCCCCACCATGAGGGGAGTGGCTGGTACCGGTTGGGGTAGTGTGACCGAGCAATTTCCCCCGCCTCAACCATTTGGTAAGCTAAGAAATATCCCGTGTCCGATCTCATCTTACGCTCGAATCGGACCGTATGCTGGAAGAAGGGGATGTTCCCGCGTTTCATATATCGGAAATTGAGGGGGAGGATTGCGCGCGTGTATGACATGGCATCGTTAGTCACCGTCAGTTGGTTATGCCACAGGCGGTCCGCCTCGAGCACGGGGTCACCCCGTGTCCAGCTGAGGAGGTTGTCAAGGTAATCACGCTCCCCCTTCGTGCGAAACTTCCACGTGTCACATCCGAAGGACGGAGGGATGAGGGCATCGGATAGGGATGGGTCGAGACGGTTGAGAACGGCTTCCATGAACCGCAGGGATAGGCCCTGTCGGCCACGAGGGGAGGAACGACGCAGGATAGAAGGGAGAATGGCGACACGGTCACGCCAATCGTAGGAGGAAATGGCTTGAAGGGGAAGGTGACCCGGCAGCATCCCCGCACCGTCGGCAAAGTCGCGCCCGATGCTAGTGACGTCGCGCACGTCGATGGCGGAAAACCAAGGAGTGGCCGCGTACAGTAAAGGATAGTCGCGCATGGATTTACCTTGGAGCTCGGCTAGTGAGGGGTATCAACGCGGGGCTGATGAAGGATGGAGATCGGGATGGAAGGCCGGTTCAGGAATGTTGGTGTCCGGGGGAAGTCGTGGTATGGAAGAAAGGTCGCTAGGAATGGAAGGCGTGTGTAAGAAGCCCACAACGCGGCGACCGCGGGCGGTATGTCCGACAGTGGGATCCGATGAAGGAAACATGGAGATCGTCTTACTCTCACGCGAGCGGCGACCGATGGTCGGAAGAAAAAGGAAGAAGTTGGGAAGCAAGGGAGTGAAGCCGCTGCGCGAGAGTGCTCAGAAGGAGGATATGTAGTGCAATACCCGTCTCGGGTAGGGGGGAGGAAGGAAGTGAAAAAGGAAAAAAACTGGATACTGTAGTCCGGGGTTGGGGGACACGCGCGTGCGACGAAGCGCACGATTATTTTAATTATTTAATTTTATTTACTAATTAGATCTAGAATCTAGAGCCGGGAGCTACTGTACTCGCCCCGGCGGGGCTCTATATAACTTAGCCCTTTGACCGAACAAGTCAATAAACCAACCCGAGTTGCCGGAGTTGAATGTCGCCTTGGTCGAAGTCCGTCTCTATCAAGACGCTCCCTTTTCCCTAAGCCTACGGCATCCTCTATCGCTCGGGGTTCCCTTTTTTCTTTCCTTTATTTCCGTATTCTTTTCTATCTCTAATTCTACCTATTTTCCCTTATCTTGTGTTGGTGCCATCAGCCTCGGTTGCGACCGAACCGGTGTAGGTGTTTCGAGCCATGGGGCGACACAGTTGACGTAGCGCTGCTACTGTGACCCATTTTCCGACGGAGACCGTTGCAACGACGTCTCCCTCGAGGGGCGCCGTCGTAGTACGAGCCAGTGTTGGTACCATCGGGGTCGGTTGCGACCGAACCGGTGTAGGTGTTTCGAGCCATCGGGTGGCACGGTTGACGTAGCGCTGCTACTTTCATTTCATCCCGTCGGGCTGCGTTGCTACGCCCCCGTCGAAGGCCTTGTCGCGTTACAAGGTGTCAAAGAAGCTCAACGAGCATTGGCCTTACAACCCAGTGGAACCGGGGTACCTACGTACGCGCCCCACTCCACACTTGTTGAGCAGATCTCTTCGCAAGTCTCTACCACACCGATCCCGGGCCGGGCTATTTCTCTGTGCCCCCCCCCCCGCATCAGGGATCCGAGCTACTACGAGTCGCAAGCTCGTTTAAACGGAGAAGGGAGAGTCGGACACTCCGTAGCGCTGTGCCGTCGGCAGTTCTTCTTTTTGTTGCTGTTGTTGTTTTTGCTGGACCATCGGACCGCGGTCTCTGCCCGACAGGCGCATTGCACTACACGTTGTCATCATCAGGAAATGAGCTTACGCAACGGGAGTAATGTGGTCGTTTGCTGGTGACGGGGGAGCCTGCTTTGCGAACTGGGTTGTCATTCGTACTACCGCGCGGCTCGAATATGACGAGTCACCTCAGTGAAAAGACAGTGTTCTTGACTGATGAGGGCGTGCTCCCCACTCCAGAAAGGTATTTGCGAGCTACTGGAAAGTGTCCAGAGCAGAATCTTACACTTAATGTGGAAAAGTTGCGCTTCTTCTTCTACATGGCGTTCTCTGCATGCTTGTTCGTTTTTCTAGAGATGGTACTTGACTCGCAGCAACCACCGAGTCTCGAGGCATCCAAGTAAGAGAACGGTAGTGGTAGTTGAACAGTCCTCAGGTCAGATTGCCAAATGTGGCGCGTTGAACATTTTCTGAATCCACTCAGTGTTGCTTGTGCCATTGGGGTATCGTTTTTGTTGAAGTAGTAAGGCAGTGTTTACATCCCTCAGATGAATTCGCTACTCGTTACGTTAAAGCAGAGTATTGTAACGAAAATCGCAACATTACAACCACACCATTGGTAGTAAAACGAAATGGTACGGCCCTTGCCGATATCGTCAAGTGCATCGAACGGCATCTTGAGGGCCAGAAAATCCCTCTCGTTAGAGCATCCCCACCGAGTCGATTCTATTGCCGGATAGAAATACAACGTTTACGCTGACCATTCGCCGGTTGCCCGAATTGAATTTTGTGCCCATTCGTCAATCTATTCGTGTGGAATCTATTCGCGTCAGCCCCAACGCATATGTTGCAAATCTATCGGTATATGCCCGCGCAGACAACAGCGAGACGTCACAAATCGTCTGCGAAGAGGCGATCGTTCATCGAGACGCCCACCCCTCGCCGTGAATCCCGCGCGGCTGCATGTCTCTCTTCCGCAGCCTGTGCCCTCCTTCCCTCTTCGTCGCGCGCCCTCCCTCGGGTATTGTCCAACTACGCGCTCTCACGAGTTATCGTCACCAATGGACCGGAGAACAGTCCTCGGAAGCGTCCTTCAGTACAGTATATGGACGACAGCGATGGCGAGCATGAAAGCATCGTCGCGAGCATGCACAGGTCACGCGCCACCGGAATGCATGCTGCAGCGACGAAGCAGCGGAGGTTCTCAGGCGAGAAGGTTGCACAATTGGCCAGAATTCGGCTGACACGTCTGGCACGTGGCATTCTATTGCGGAATCTATTCACCGGATAGAACATTTTTAGAATCTATCGGCGCTCGGATAGATCCCAAAATTGTTCTATTCGATTTCGGAAAGCGATAGAATTTGTGATGCCAAGAACTGATCCGATGCCCCCGACACCTGGAGGTGGCGGAGACGACGGCGACTTTATTCTGTTTGTTATGGTACACCTAAATAGCTGTATGCTTATCTGTGAGGGCTGCCTTATCTGGATGGAACCACAGAATTGCGCGGTGGGGTTGAAAATTGTGAGCGGAAATTCTATTGATCAAATAGATGTGCGCGGTGGCGTTGCTCTTACATGTTTCACTCGAAGATCCAACAGCCTGGTTTTCTTTTTGTGATGATACCCATACACGTGGACACATAGCACACATCATACACGCACCACTATCCACCGACGACGGAGTGAGATCTGAGAAAGGACTTTTCTCTCGTTTTTCCTTTCCCTCGCCCCGTTTTTATTGAGTTCTTCACTAAAATCGGAAGCACATTGCTGTAGTTTTTACTGTAATGCCATCCCATAGTTCCACTCCTCGGAAATGGAACAGAGTCTGGACGGTCTGCAGATCCACGCAGCATGTAAGGTACAGCAACGCCTCCTCGCGGATGCACACGGCCCAGTCTGACTCCCTGTAGCTCGACAAAAGCAAAGCTGGACGACGTGTTGTTATAATGAGTCCCTCGATGTGCATGACCAAAACGGTCATGATAGATCAGCAACCGCCAGTATCCAACACAGTCCTCCCCAGCACTCCCTTTCCTTCGTTAGGGTTTCAAACATCTTCTCTACCAATGAAGTTAAGTCCTGAAATCCACCGCCGAATTGAGCTTGTCCTATTGCGAATGCGGCGTAGAAGGATGTTTTTCTACCTGCTCGCGGCTGCGGCAATTCTTCTCAATTCCAAAAAGACAAGAAAACGCGGAAAGCACGCCTGGAATTGCGTTTGCGGGAACAAACAGGGGTTTCCGGTAGATCGGTTTCTAGTGCAAAGATCGTTCTTTTCTTTAGTTATGTTATAAGCCCACCAAAACGTTACTAAACCATTCTGCAGTCGTTGAAGACACTAGACAATAAGTAATGGGAGCTCCTTAGGGGTTCTGCAAGTATCTTAGCGTCTTCTGCTTGCATTTTGACCCTGGGAGGTCTCTTGGTGCTCTTGCAGCCCTCCCCGTGACTGTCACGCCATCACGGTACCCGATAAATATTTTATATATTCGTTGGTCTCAAGCTCAGAAACTTGCACTTGGAGTCCATGACGAAGAGTACCACCACAGCTCGGAGCCTCACTCAATCCGCCACGCCTCCCACACGCACACCCGCCGGTCATTGTTCGCCGTTGCCATCAGATTCCCCCCGCCACGTTGACTCCCGCGCACGTCACCTTGCCTCTTTGCAACCGCCAGCACACCCCCTTCTTGCCGGCCTCCTGCGAGTCCACGGGCCACAATTAGCCGGCACTATCACCGATGTACAACCCGTTTCCGTCGCCAGCCAAGCTGTACGCCATCTTAAAATTGCGCTGCCCATGCCATCCCTCTGAGTTCATTTTGAGCACCTCCTCCCCGCCTCTGACGCCCTCGTTCCGCTTCTCCTGCTGTGCGGCGATCGCGACCAGCTCCAGCGCGAGCCATTGCACAACACTGTCCGCCGCGCAACTGTACACCTCGTCCCTTGTGGGCACGAACTCAAAGGTGGTGAGGTTGCAGTAGTGCACGTAGGCGGCGCTGCGGCCGGCAGCACGCGTGCGAGGAGTCGCCGAGGCGGACGTCGCTGACGCCTCACAAGCCCATGATGCTGGCCTTGTTTCCCGTGCCGATGTGCGTGCCGGCCGGGTGCCACTCGGCGGCCGTGATCCGCCTCTGGTGGACGTTGCGTACGCAGCGCGCGACACGGGCGTCGAACTGGCGGCCGCGCAGCGCGACGCTATGTGCATGAAGTTCATTCCTATCACTCCTTTTCGCTTCTTCTATCTCGAACTTGCCTTCTCTTATTGATTCAGAGAATCCTTTACTTGCTCTATCTTAGCATCAAGCTGCTTCTCTGTCGCATGCTGTGCACACCCAGAGTTTTAACAATCACTGTCGTCAGAGTTTTCCATCATTAATTCGCTGGAGTGTCCAAGGAGGAGCTCCAGAAGCTCCTCTTTGGACACTCCAGCGACTTCCAGCTGATCTTGAAGAACTTCTCCTCATTCCTCACAACCTGCACATCGCTCCCCACGCCCCCATGCCTAAGCATCATCTTGATTTCCTTCTCACGCTCCTCAACCATCTTGAAGCCCTCCTCGACAGCGCTCATATTCCTCCTATCCGTCTCTGCGGTTCCCTTCGCAAAGTTGAACACCTCCTTCTCGCAATTCTTGGCCACTACCCGCGCCCATTTGGCGCTGACCTTCTGCGACGCGATCTTATACGCCTGCTCGCGTTCCAGCTTGCCTCTGACAAGCTCGGGCAGCGGCAGGTCCAGGGCCTTCTCCCGCCCTCAATCATGCGCGGGAGGTTCTTCCTGAGCTGCGCTAGCCCCGTCATGCGGTCCCCATCCCTCGCCACCGCGTCCCCGCCGCCCGGCACATGCAGCATGTGCTCCATCATGTCGCCCTGTCCTGCCCTTTGCGGTGCGGCACGGGCAGCGGCCTCTCCTCGCCCGCCGACACCACTTGGCACGCCAGCCGTTGCACTGCGCGAGAGCATTGCCCAATGGGACGTGCCGTGGGCAAGGGGTGGCGGCGTCGGCAGGGCGTTGCTACCCTGCCGAAGATTTTTCCAGCCTTCTCTCAGCATCATTGCTGTAGGGCTTATTCTCGATAGATTCCAGCGAAGGCTGCAGATTGGTCTTGACATTAGGCGCGAAAGCCTGGTATGCCCCGGACCTTAGTCGGCCACTGCGCGGGGCGCTTGCTTCTACTGCTTGTCGTAGCAGTATTCCACGGCGGTCCGCATTCGGACTTCGGCGTCGGTTCCTATGCCACGCTCCAGCTCTGATTCAGAGTCCTAAAGCGGTTCTGTGCGGCGCGGAAGAAGCTCTCGCAATCGCAATGCAATCAGCAAGTCAAATTCCTCTGCTGCAATGAGGCGTAATGCGCTTGCAAATGAAGCGGGGACGTACAAACCACCGGTGGAGGGCTGCGCACAGCGATGTGGCCAGATCATTCCATTTCAGCAGTCGAGGGGCCTCCGTCGTTCCTTTTGCGCCGGCAAAACTCAAGTTCACCGGAAACGACTTCCCATCGGACCCGTGGCCGATCTAAATGCGCTTGACGACCGAGATTCTGATAGTGGATCGAGCAGCAAGAACAAGCCTGTTTTCGGTACCATGGGATCGTAGTCTGTCGTTCATACATGCGCAGTGTAACAACAGCGTCGCCGGACTTACTTAATAGTGTGCTTGGTACTCCGCATGCGCTGTCTTCACCGTATGCAAATAGGCGCGCAAGATCTTTGGATGGCAGCAAGCACACCGTTGTTGCTGCGTATCTTCTCGGAGTGAAATCTAGCGACGCTGACCACAGTCCGGAGCGCGATGTTTTCCATCTCCCACAACGCAACAAAATAGAGGTGTGGGAAGACTACTGTGAACAGGAGAGGGCGCTTGGTCGCCTCCCATGCGGTTACACGCACTTTGTGCGGACCAGGAAGGAGGTTGCACCTGAGATCAAGACGAGACGACTGCACGGGTTTGCTAGGTGTGATACATGCGTCGAGTTTGACGAAGATTTGGATGGACCTCTGACCACGGAGCAAACAGAGGATACGCTGCAGAGACGGTCCGAGCATATCCAGTTCGTACGTGCAAGTCGTGCCATGTACTACGCGACAAGAGACGAAGCGCAGCTCCGCCCTGACAGGACGATTTCCTTGATTGTAGACGGCGCTGATCAAGTGAAGTACGCATTGCCACATTTTGCGAGCAAATCGAAGGCTTCTTCAATTGGGCTGGGTATTCCTATACATCTCATTGGTGTACTGAACCACGGAGGCAAGTCAGCCGGTTCCGGAGCATTTTTGTTCACTACGGAGGACTACAATCTAACTGGATCCAACCTTGTAGTCGAGGTGATTCACAGAGTTATTACGTCCGAGAGTAACCGATTACAAGCCTTGGATCTCATATTACCTCCCGTGCTCTTTGTTCAACTCGACAACTGCACCCGCGAGAACAAAAACTCGTTCAATCATGGGTATTTTGAGCTGCTTGTCGTTCGAGGAGTATTCAAAAAAAGTGATGGCACGTTATCCGCCTAAAGGTCACACTCATGAGGACATTGATCAGATGTTTTCTAGGACTGGGGCAGGCATCCGTGATAAGAACATATGCACTATTCCTGAATTACATGCCGCGCTTGGGGAGAGCTTCACTCCGCAGCCGATCATATCCCATATTGACTCAACTATCAACACGAAAGCTCTGTTCGAGGTTAATAGGCTTCTTCGACCGTCCTCAGAGCTCAGTGGATTTACTGTGTACGACGAGTTCTCATTCACAGTTGACGCAGCAGGTGCCTCTACGTGTGAGGTCAAGCTTGGGCCAATTTAGCAGAGATCCGTGTCTCTACTGTCTTCTGGGCTGCCGGGGGGGTTCTGCGCCCAGGCTTAAGTTTGGACCTACGAAAAATGACAATTCCTCCTCTTGTACGCAAGAAGAGCACTACAGAAGACGCGCACAAGATGACGCAACGCATTCAGGCAGTTGAACGTCGGATCGGGTCCCAGGCGAGCATGGAAGCTCTTAGAACTCTCATCGCAAGACTGACACTTGGTGGCGAAGTTCCATGCGCTTGGAACCTAAGCACTTGTCCAGAGATGAACGGGCATTACACACGCGATGCGGTACACATGAGAGAACGGCTGCCTGATGGGCGATGCGGAAAGTCGCTCTCACCAGGCTCTGAAGATGAGGAGCCTGACTTCGACATGGATGAGATACTGATCGCGGGCGTGGAGTACAATGTGGGAGATCTTGTTGTGATCCGACCGCACGTCACCCAGCTCAAGTTCGGGAGATTCTGGATTGGAGCGATAGTGAAGCAGAAAAAGAACAATCATGTTCCTGGGCAAGAGCAACGCATCGCCGTGTTGTGGGCCCAATGGATGGAACCCGAAAATGGAGTCGCAGAGCTGACAGCTAAATTTCGCCCTGCGGTTGGCGATGCTGACGAAATCTATGTCGATTCCGTTCTCTGCAAATTTCCTAAGCTTCTTCGGAGCGGGCAGCTCCCAGTGAAAGTACAAAAAGAAATATCGAGGACGTTAGTCACGTGTGAATCTCGAGATGCTGGTGGCTAGATCAGCAAGCAAGGATAGAAAGTATTCGGCAGCGCGCTCATGGATTAAAAATGACGGACCAAGGCTTTCGCGGAGATTTAGTGCAGTTTATGAATATTCAGACTCTGCACACGGCGTTATAACGCCGCCCATGGCGGTTTTTTGATTTGCGGATGACAGTTAAAACGGTTTGTGGGAGGAAGAGACGGATTGCTGTGACGAAAATGGTGCCCGGAGCTCCGAAGTTGACTATGAGTTGGAGAGAAATAAAAAGGGAGATTTCATGTCGTTATCTTCAAATCCAGTTCCATGATGTTGTTATATGCACACCTCGCTCAGCACATTAGTCCTGCTTGAACTATCTCCATGCGTCAACATCTGTCAGTTCACGGCAAACTATAAAGGGGTGACAGAGATGTTTTATATCCCCAGCAATCGCATACAAACTTCCCGTGAGAGGAAACGAACAAATACCCCTATGAATAATACATGGAATCCTGCTTAGGTAGGCCATATCAGTCCTCATCTTCAAACTCAAACTCAGCTGGGTTGGACAGCCTCACTTGGACGTCTGGAAACCTTTTCTTCAGCGCCATTCGCCTCGCTACGGGGGCATCCATCAACAATTTCTCAAACGCCTCTAAATCATCATGAGACTCCAGTTCCGGTACAACCTCGGACTCGACAACTACGATTGCATAAGGGTCCACGCCCACATCATCCCAGTCCCTTTCTCGACTGACCTTAGTCAATTTTCTCCTCCAGGTGGCCTTTGCAAAGCGGCCGTGGAGGTGTATAAAATGCTGCGATAGGACGATAATCAGGAGGCAGATGCGGTTACGTACTGGGAAATGAGTAGCAACATATTGGCGAACCGGTTGAACATTCAGGAGTGGAGCATTGTCAAGGAGGTTTAAGATAAGTGGAGAGAGGCTGTTGTCGCGAACGGAGATGTCGGGAGATCGATCAAGTGCAGCAACGCACGTCAGGATCGCGGCGCAGAATGGAGGAAGGCGAGGCGGAAAAACTGGTCGCCAAGCTCAAGCGAATGTGTGGGTGCTCGGGGACGCCGTCACGGGCAAATCACGCATTAGAAGGCGACCAGGGAATGATGATAGCGGCGGAAACGCACCAAGTGCGGAAACGGGGACGGAAGGCTTGGAAATTGAATATGAAAAGTAAAGAGGGGCTAGGAAGGAGGGAGGGTGAAAGATTAAAGATATGGCTCCCAGAGTTGTGTGTACAATGCCCCACTCCAACTTTCTCGAACTCAACATTCACGTTTTTCGGCTCGCGAGGATCCCTCCCAGACGCATGAGCCGAATCCTGTCCACTGTTTACATTTCTTCCCTCGGAATCCACGCTGCTGTTGTTTCGATTGACGAAGACTGAACCCACTGTCAGTAAGCACCTGATAATGTTTATTCAGGTCATAAGGGGTCCAAATATATTTGTTGGCAGAAGGAAATCGTAAAACTTCGGAAGAACACTGTCATAACTCTCAGATCGCTGTGAGTAAGGGTATGATATCCCGAAGTGTCGATATTCTTTGCCTTGGCTAATATTTTTGCCTCTTCCAAACACCGAGTATCGTTTATTCGTTCTTTGCTGACAGTGTTATGGGGATAGGGATATGAGCTGATGAACACGTCAACTTCTCTACGTGGAGACGGTCACGTGGTGATCAGCGTCGGCTAGGCTGTGCTGGCCTGCTTCGCATGAAGCAGGCCAACTGAGCCTAGCCGAGTCATCTCACTGTGCTTATGGCACTGGATCCTTTACAACATCGAGTGAGGACGCATCGCGCAGCAGCTCGCTTGCAGAGGACTACGATGAGAAGCAATTTGCTAGATTTATCGCACATCTGCTCGAAGTCGGCGAAATGAAAAGCCCGCCGCCCGGTGATGGTCATGAGGCCGAGAGCGCAATGCCTTTCGCCGACATGTTTGACGGCTTCGTGCACGTTGACCCGGCGAGGTGTGTGCCCGGTGCGCGCCTTCGCACTGTCTCTAAATCTCGTGTACGTGCGGTCGCCCACAGCATCTCAACTCTGTCTTGTGTGTCAGCTTCCGCGGCCCTGACTGTGTACAAGGCGCTGCCGTCGGATCTTGTTCAAGCCGGCAAGGCCGTTGACGACCCAACCGCCGAGCGCGCAATCCAAGAGGGGGAAAAGACGGGAAATGTGTGGTATGGTGTGTGCGATGGCGCCGCGTTGCTCGAAGCCCTGGTTATGCTGGCAGAGGAGGCTCTCACTCCACAGGATCGCAAGGACTTCAAGGAGATGCGGCCACAAGCCCGACTGCTCCGAACGTGCAGCAGGCATTCCATGGTTATGCTGGGCACGATGCTTCATGCGGCGTCATCCAATCGCGTGAAGCTCATCTACGCGGATATGCTTGTGGCTGGCAAGCACCTTCTCGACCAAGTCAGGGCTGTAGATGGAGAGTTACACGTCGTGCAACGAGCCATGGACATGTATCATTCTCTTGCCAGTAATGGCCGCAGAAAGGATGCAGCAGCCTATGCCCGCGTTTCGGACAATTCCAAGTTTGCTTCTTCTGCCGCTCAGGGATTTGAACCTGAGAACACATTTCGGCAGCGCCTGCAGATTGCACGGAAGTTTCATTGGCCGGCGCTCCACCTCATGCAGATCGTGATGACGGAGATCGGATACGAAAATCTCTGGACGTCTTCAAACACGAAAGCAACTGGGATTCACAAGCTGACTAGCCTACAACAAAAGAGATTGATTATGCGCGTGAAATTTCTCAAGAAAGATACTGGGGCGGTGACAAAATCACAGGTGGATGCTGCTAGCTTTGCGATGACCGTAACGTCCACGCATATTTCTCGGCTACTCGGCTATCTGGGCTACAATGTCTACGTGAACGATAATGCTGGCCTCGAGGCAGTGGACGAGAACTGTACAGTACCAGAGAAAACCCCGACGGGTGAATTTCGCCTCGAGCTGCTGCATATGGTGAACACTGGCGCGGCAGACAAATTGATTGCAGAGCAGATTTCAGACCAGGGAACAGCTGCTCACACCTCCCACATGATCCCGCCTGCACTCTTGCAGGCGGCACGGGCGGGGGGGAGGACAGCGCGACAAGATGCCGCGTAGCTGAGGGAAGGATTAACGTCGCTCAGGTGTCTCGAAACGGAGTCGCAGAAAAAAAAAGGAAATGGGCGACAGCGAAACCGGTGGTCCTGCACCGGTTCAGCCAGAATTATCTGATGGGGAAGGCCCCCTTTCTGATTACGATGTTCAGTGTGCTCCACATACGCCGGGATTACCCAATGATTCAACCACTCCAGGCTTACCCACGGCTCTACAGATGCCCCTACCGAAAGGGAAGCAGGTGCTCAACATCGAAGCATCCGCTGTAGCAAGATAAAAGCTCTCTTGCATGAATATCGAAATGTTCCGCGAGTCGTTCGAACTATTCTCATCAAAATCCTACTTTGGAGATCATGTTCGAGGCAGAGCAATGCTCGTCATTGTCGATCTACCCTATAATATTGGCGTATCAAAGGGCACTAGAGACTTTATTAGCGCGGAAGATGTGAAGCGAGTCGTAACTCATGCAGCAGAGGCCTGTGCAACGCGTGGGAATATACTGCTTTTCTGTTCATGGCAGACCTATGTCCTAATTGTGACAACGCTATAGAACAAGGGCTCGAGTTGTCCGGTTTACTTCAACATAATACCAATTACCATCGAAAAGGAAGTAGTGCTTCAGCGACGAGCGCCTGGGAAGGTGATGAGACCGGATAACGGACAGGAACTGGTTCTTGTGCTCTACAAAAGCATCGATCGATATACGCATTTGGACCAGCCCTATTCATATCTTAAACATACGACGCGAGCTCGAACAGTGAATATTATCGACCATGTCCGTCCCTTTCCGGGTAAGTTCCTGTGGAACTCCTATTTTGAGGGATACCTCGATACGGACGACGTCTACAGCACTCAGACCTCTGGGCTCCGTGCGCCGCACATCTCGCGGCGCCGTAAGCAAATTCGTCCTGAGCAGAAGTCGATAGACCTCCTGAAAGACTTGGGTCTTGCGTACTGCAAGCCCGGCGGGCTCTGTTACGACTGCATGTGCGGAACAGGTACAGCCGGGATTGCTGCGCTTGAACTCAGATCTCCTGCTGAAATGACGGACATTGACTTCGATTGTATTGACGCATCCGCACCGCTGCTTTTGCAGCTTCTAGAGAAACGTAAGATGGTGCAAGGAGCGAAGAAACATCTCCAGCGTCGCAAAAACACGTTGCCGGAGTCTTCCTCCGACGAAGGACCTGACAAAGAAGAGGTCTCATCCGATTTAGGATCCGTTTCTGAACAAGAGAGCCACGCTGGTGATGAAGACATGATAAATGCGAGCGAAATCGATGCAAATGTTGAGCCAGGCAGCGGTGAAGGAGCAAGGAGCGCAATTCGTGATGGCTGCGATATAATAAAAATCGGCAAAGACGACGAAAGGGAAGAGGCGGAGCCGCCTACGAAGAAGAAAAAGATGGAGATTGCCGGTGGCGATGCTGACACGGATCAGCAACTTCTGCAGCTACTTGATCAAATGTCTTCGAGCAGCAATTTGCCATTGATGCGCAAGAGGAGGGGTCGGAGGATGACAGCTGCCAGAGGGTTGAGATGCGCAGCAGCCTCCATCTGCGCAGTGCTCAGTGATGATGAGCTGATGTTTGACATGAAATGCGGGAACATGGCGTGCGCGAGTGATGCTAATGGCGGTGGACGTCTGCATGATATGTGTGTAGGGAAGGTATGGATGAGCACTGCGGCAAAGAAGCTGGATTTGTGGAGCGAGCCAGCGAATGGCGAGCCGGGATACTGCTCCCTCACATGCTGGAAGATGGTAGCGAGATCAGCCAGCATGTAAAAGTTTCTTCCTGGCCTCTTTAGGTAGTGCAGGATGTGTTTTGTCTGAAGTCCTTGACATCTGTCAATGGTCCGCTTTGACAACGAAGAATAAATCATGACTTAGTGCACTCAGTAAGCACAGCTCTGCTGTCAATGTTCTCAGCTCTCAGTTAGGTCCCTACTGCGTTGCAGCAGAATAGTTAGAAGACATGCAAGAGCAGCGGAACGGGGACAACACCGACGACCTCGGTAGTAGATTACAAGCAAGAAACGAGGTTCAAAAATGAAAACGATGAGGAAGCAAAGACAACGACGCACAGGAAGGAAACCAAAGCGGATCTCAGACGCGATGATGCTGAGCACGAGAGTGAGATGACGACATGGTACGGATGAATCTGGTGGCAAAGGCATTCTTCGGAGCAGGGGGTACTGACAGGCCAGACTTTGATGCGATGAAGGAGGGTAAAATCGGACGGACTCTCCCCCAAGGCTGCGGACTTGGGCGCAGAAGTGCTGCAAGGGTGGGGCAGCTAGGAGGGGGTCAGGATGAAGAAGCGTCGCAAGGACGGGCAGGCTGAAAGCGCGTTCGCGCGGGCCTCTCGCGAGCGCTTGGCCACGGGTCGCTCAAAGGCGCTCTGCGCTCGCGCGGACTGGGACCTGTCGCGCGTGATCCTGGACGAGCAGCAGATCAACCAGGCGACGCAGTTGAAGCTGGCTTGGGGCCCGTTTCCGTTCACGTTCGGGGCGCAGTGGCCGCGCGACCCGACCGCGCCCGTGTGCTGCGACCTGCCCACAGAGGGCTTTCCAGGAGCAGGTCACCGGGCGCATCAAGAAGATGGCCACTATTGCTACCAAGCCTATCAGCCTCTCAAGCGGGCTTGCCGCCGTCCTGCAAGACCGCAAGCGCAAGATCGAGGCGAACAGTGCCCGTCGCAAGGGGTTTTAGCGCGGCATCAGCAGAGTTGTGTCACGTCCACGCGCTGGATTCGATCTGCCGCTTTGATCCGACCGCATCCCACTCAATCGTTGCCCGCGCTGTGCGTTGTGTCACCCTCTAATTTACTCCGCTGTTCCGTACGATAGGCCGGCCCCGGTCAATTCATTCACCTCCTCCTAGCCTGCCAACATTTATTATTATACGCACCCTGCTCTATCCCCAGCCCAGCTCCTCTGGCCCTCTCCCCATTCGCAGTGTCTCACCCTCCCATCACAATATGAAGCGCTCTTCTTCAAAGCTTATCGGCAAGGCGAGCTCCATGCGCAATTTGAACAAGCTCGAGTACAAGTTGGGGTTCGACCTCCACATCGAGTCTGTGGACAAGATTATAGCGTCAAGTGATGTTGTCGTTACCTGGGAACGGGGAGCCAAGGTTATGTTAATGAAGGCTGCAAAAATTGACAGGTCTTCTCGCATCGCTCATTTCGGAGGCGAAGTTCTTTCACAAGAAGTCACTCTCTTCAAGAAGAAGAAGGAGGGCTCCAACTTCGAAGACAAAGTCTACAGGCTTGCCGTTCGTCAGAACTCTCAGCGTGGTAAGATTATCGGCAAGATTAAGCTCCTTTTTGCCGATTATGTTGAGATTCCGTCATACTCGAAGCGCGTGGGCGCCCCGCTTTCCTGTGGTGGCCGTATCGCCATGCGCGTCGTTTCTACGTTTCTCGCAGAGGCAAAAAATAGGAAACCATCTCGCGGCACAGCCCTCTTCGGCTCTTACAATCCGGGATCAGATGACCAGTCATCTACGGTCGGAGATGACGACGAAGGTCGGAAATTGATGCCGGTGATTCTCTAGACGACATCGGTGTCGACGATGCTACACTTAACGTGCCACCATCGCAACCTAAATCGCAGCAATACTTGAGAAACCCCTCGAATCTTAATCGTCAAGGGAATACACCCGCTCCTGGAGATCCTGTACAGAAGTCAAAGATACAACGCAAGCCATCTGCGTCACCGAGAACCGTGTTTTCAGGGACTGACTCGTCACTTGGAACCTCATACAGCAGTCATTTTAAAAGTACTGAGACGGACGTCGGTGCCATTAACACGGCAGGACCATCACGAGTTGAGAGTGACAAGCTGCGTAGGGAAAATCGAGCGCTCAGGCGACAGAACGATGACCTTCTTCAAGACAAGGAATCGCTTGAACGGGAGCTACAGGACAGCCGGTATAGAGAAGACGCAGAATCTCTTAAAAACTGATGGCAGAAAACACAGCTCTGAGACGAGATGTAGGGGATCTGGAGGTAAAGCTTTCAAGGGAGCCCGTCTATTCAGATGTCGTGCGTGATTTGGGAGAGGCCAAAATGGCACTCGCTATTCTAACTTTGGAGAAAGATGAGTTTCACCAGCAATTGAGAAAGCTGAGGAGGGGTTAAGAAGTGACAGGACGGTGTTCCTGTCAGTGAGCAGTCAGGAAGTCGGTCGGGGAGTACTGCCACTGCAGATGCGACTTATTTGGCACCATGAAAGGGGGCCTTCATGCTTGGTAGATATAACTTGAAGATGGTTGGGGTTCGGATGACTACTAGTTCGACTTATGTGTGTAGCACGTCAAATACAGCATTCCAGACATAAATAAACGTGGAAATGACTTTTTGAATAACGAGAAAACGTTGCATCATCTTTGTATATTGTGGGAGGGCAAAGACGACCAGAATCGCCCCCGAAGTAATATCTACCTACGGTACATAAGCAAATCTCGTTCCGAGTCGATATAAATACATACACAACATCTAGCTCTCGAGGGCAAAAAACCTTACTAGCTGCTTCCGCCACCGCCACCACCAGCACTGCTGCCACCTCCAAAAGCGAAATAACTGCCATCAGCCCCCGACCGCCGCGCCTCAGTGACAGCAGCCGTATCCAACCGCGTCAATTCCGGACTTGTTGTCATGGGCGTTTGATCGCGTCGACGTGAGTTCCAGTCGTTCATCATGTCGAGTGTGATAAAATCGCTGTAGCAATGATGAGCCCTTCGCATGCGAAAGTTATACTCCGGTTCATAAACATCTCAGCCACTGGGTTGACCGTTATTCGTTCGGGCCTCGACTGTTTTCGGCTCCAGGACCGCTCTGTCGAGATAGGGAAGTGGCGCAGGTGGGTGCAGATACGATCGGTGACGACAGCGATGAGGGAAATGTGGATGTGGCATCCGGTGATGGAATGGAAGAGGCAATAAAGACGACAACCGGACAAGAGACTAGCAAAGACGACGTCCAGTACGTAAGGTTCGCGCTGCAATGTACAGTATTTAGTTGAATTTTTCATATTAAATATACACTTACCGGCTACCGTGATGGCGTGACAGTCACGGAGAGGGCTACAAGAGCACCAAGAGACCTCCCTGGGTCAAAATGCAAGCAGTAGACGCTAAAATACTTGCAGAACCCCTAAGGGGCTCCCATTACTTATTATCTAGTGTTTTCAATGACTGCGGAATGGTTAAGCAACTTTTCGTGGGCTTATAACATAACTAAAGAAAAGAACGATCTTTGCACTAGAAACCGATCTACCAGAAACCCTTGTTAACAACTGACGTTTGAAAATTTGACTCTGTTTTATGATGACGCTTTGTTCTGTAGGGCTTTCAGAATGCCACGCCAAGCGTTTCATGAATTGCTTGGTAGCGTTAGGCCGTCTCTCCAGAAGAATATCGAAATGCGACGACGGGCAAAACGACCGACCATTCCACCGGATGTACGCCTTGCCGTGACGCGGAGGATGATGGCTGGCGCAAGTTATCTAGACTTAATGGGTACTTATCAGATGTCTAAGACATCAGTTTACAGTGTGTTTCATTCTACGTGTACAGTATTGTCAGAAAGATTTCAGCTGCCCGAGTTTCCATCCACAGTGTCTGGTTTACGTCACTCGGCAAAACTTTCAAGATGTCTCGTAATCCCCCCGTCTTCGCTTTCTGGTTGCGTTGGCGCTTTGGACGGTATAGACATCAAAATCAAGAAGCCCGCGTGGTGCCACGCACCGAGCACTTTCTTTTGTAGAAAGCTGTATTATGCTTTACCTGTGCAGGCTGTAGTTGACGCTGACTATAGATTTTTATGCTGCTCGGCGCGTTGCACAGGTTCAACTCATAACTCTGTGGCCCACACTGTATCGGTACTTGGGCATTATCTAGAATCTGGCAAGTTGCATTTTGAGTGTTGGATAGCGGGGGATGACGCATATGTTTGTACGGAGTCTCTGACTATGCCCTTTCCTGCAGCCAGTGCGACGGACGCGGAAGACGCATTTAATTATTATCATTTGTCATGAGAGCCATACGTGCACACGTAGCACACGCATGACAGCGCAATTAGATCATCTTTATTCACCGCCATCTCACTGATCCCTCCCATTCCCTTATAAGGTAGAGACACGATAGGCATCAGTAAACGGACGGCATCGATCTTGCACCACAGATAATGGACCCGAAAATCGCCCCACTGCAAGACGATCAAAGGCACCTCGAATATCGCCCCGGACCAGGTCAAGATGACAACACCACGGCACCCACCAGCCCCGTCGCCCCCGTACCAAGTCCGCGCACGCGCGTAGAGGCCCTTGTAAGAGCTCCGGCCACCGCTGTAGAGCCCGAAGAAACCGCTCCGGACACCACCGTAGAGCAGGAAACCACAGCTCCGCAACACCGGGTCGAGCCCACCCCGATCGCCAAGTCTTCAACGCAAAAAATGGAACCCACAACTTCGTCGATAGAAACAAAAATGCTTGGTCACCTCCCCGCTCTCCTCAGCGACGGGACCAATTCCGGCATATGGAAACAAACATTGCAAGACATCGCTATCATCAACAATGTCGAGGCAGCCCTTGATGACACTGCACCACCGCCGACCATCACAAGCCCGCATCATCCCATCTACAGGAGAAAATGCGCATTCTTGCGCATGACCATAAGGACAAGCCTGCCATTCAATCTCGCAAGTACGATAGATCTAGAGTCCACCGTCACACCGCGGCAACTGGTCCCCGAAATCACGGCCCACTTCACGGACTCCACCCTGACTACGCACCTCACCTTGAAACAGGAAGCCCAGCGAACCAAGCTGACGGCAGGGGGAGATCTGGAAGAGTACATCGCGCAACACGAGACAATCCGGATGAAAATGCGAATGGCCCGATACCCCAGTATCCAACAAGATGAAGCAGTCACCATTGACTTCATAATCAACGACCTCAGCTCGTACCCGTCATTCGGCAACCTTGCGGACATGTGGATCGCAAACAACACAGTCCCCACCAACATCAATAATCTCGCACAACGCCTGAAAGCAGTACAAGTGCGAGACGAAGAAAAGCAGGCCAAGCGCGACAAAGATCCACAAGGCATGCCCCACCCGGCACCATGGGCACCAGAGATCAACACCCCGCTCCCGCCACCCGGCACACACGGCAGAAGGCCAGGGAGAGGCGCCCCATACCAACCACGGCAAGCCCAATGGCGCACCGATCCGCCCCGCCAAAATCCTCTGCCTCACCAAGGCACGACCACCTCAACGCCCCGCAGTAAGCAATGGACCACCCCCATTGACCACAAGCGGCCCCCCGCGCGCAGCACCCACCCGCAGCGCCAGACCACCACAGGACAACTCGCCAATGCATACGACGAGTATGACGATAACACTGTATACCAGGCCCTCGAGGAGGAAGAACCTGAAGGTAAGCAGTATGTCCTCGACTCAGGAGCCCACCCGTCTCATGTCCAAAAACCAACACGTCACATGAGGCCACTACGCCGAATAATACGCACTAACACGGCCACCAAAACAACCCCTCCCGCCACATATCAGGGGATGCTCCACATCCCGACCCGTACGAATAGACAGATACGGATCCCTGTCATTGCCAACCCCGCACTGCGCGCCAACTTGCTCCCCGTACACGACATTGCAGTGCAATGGGGAGAAGTCAGATTCACACCCACGCAAGCACTCATCCTAGATACGAGCATGAGCCCACCGCAGACTGTAGCCAAAGCAAAATTCTCCAAGGGGATGTACTACCTGCAAGTGCCCGTGGAGAAAGGAAATATCATGGCAGCAACAACCGCCCCCGCAAGAAAAATTACTCCCACGAAAGCACCGAGAGCAAAAGAATAGGACGACGGCCAAACCTAAACCAAGCCGCATACCAACACTCGGACACGTGGCGCCGACAGTAAAAAGAACACCCCTGCATGTAGCGCACAACCCTGCGGCGCCGCCGTACACTGCGGCACACCCCGCAGTCGAACGGGACTTCCACCATTACCATGTGATCTTCAATCACATACGCCCCGCCACGCTGCAAAAAATGGTAAAGCTTGGCCTCTTGCCCAACCTCCCACCCACGTTGAGGCAAAGACCTCCACGCATCGCCTGCTCGAGCTGCGCAGCCGCGAAACAACAACCGGCCCCGCACTACCCAACCACGCACAGGTACCCAGTAGGAGCAGCGTTCAGCAGTGACATATGCCGACCGTTCAACCCGCCCTCACGCCAAGGAAACAAGTACATACTCACGATAATTGACACGAAATCAAGATACCTCATTGTCGACTTCTTGGAATCACGAGCTGACACCGCACCGACTGGACAAAATACTTACAGCACTCAAACAAAGGAATGGATGCAAGCCAAAGCTGTTACACACGGACAACGCTAAAGAATATATATCCGAATATGCCAACAGAATGTATCGCTCACAAAATGTAATGCACAGCACTACAGCGCCGCACACACCCCAACAGAACGGCATAGCAGAAAGGATCAACGGAACCCTGATGGATTCTGCAAGAGCAGCGCTGCACCATAGTGGTCTCCCCAAAACTCACTGGGAAGACGCCGTCAGAGACGCAGCGTTCAAGTATAATAACATACTACACCACTCCACCAACTCTCTGCCATACACAACGTGGACCAACACCACCCCCAGAGTCCACCAATTCCTCCTATTCGGGCAACTCGGGACAATCTCCGAACTGGCTAACAGGAAACAAATATCCAAACTCGCCCCAAGAGCCACCCCCGCGACATACTTACATGCGATAGACGAGTACCACATCATGGTACTTGAAACAAAAACCAACAAGCCTCGAAGAGTGCGCTGTGTCAACTTCCAACCCTACCACAGAGCCACTGACCCCGCAGCGTCATGCACACACGCGAGGAAGGCGTTTACACCACATCGCACACCCACACGAGTGACACGCACAACACCAGCCCCGCCTAGCACAACCCAAACCAAAAAATATCCCGACGCAGCAGAGTGGGAAAAGGCACACAACGAGGAATTGGAAAATCTAGACACAATGAACGTCGTACAGTGGACACCAGATGCCAACCTCCCCAAAAAAGGAAAACTCATACCTCTAAAAATGGGATACCGATAAAAGAGGAACAGCGCAGGAGAAATAGCATCGAGAATGCGCGCTGCTCAGCACGCGGAGACAAGATGGTGCCACACAAGCACTTTGACCCTGCCAAACCGACAACTTACATGGCAGATAAAACAACTATAAGGAAACTGTTCGGCATAGCAGCAACACACCGCATGCACGTAGAGCACATCGATATCAAGTCAGCATATCTACATGAGAAATTCGCACACAACGGCAGCGAAAAAGTGTACGTGAAACAACCACCCCGTTTCAACGGCACATACAAGCATCCATTCCAAGGGGGCAAGTTGAACATGAACATCTATGGGACGCCCTCTGCAGGACACACCTACCTGACAGAAGTATTCGACCTACTACGCAAAAGCAAGTTCCAACAAAGCGAAGCTGACCTCTGCATTTGGTCAAAAAAATTGGAAAGGACCTCATCATAGCCGCAGTAAGCATGGACGATTTTACTGTAGTCGCGTCAAAAGCCGAGATCAAGGAGGAGTTCGCAAAAGCATCGGCCAAAGCGTACAACATCAAGTTTCTAGGAGAGCACAAAACATTCCTAGGATGGACTGTACATCGAAACACAAATGGAGACATCCATGTCTCCCAGCCCAATGCAATCAACTACATAGTTGAACAAGCAGACATGACACAGTGCAACGGCAAGGAAACTCCGTACTGCGACGGAGTAATGCTTCACAAGCCAACGGATACCGATGAGATCCAAATGGAAACCCTCAAAAAATACCAACAATTAATTGGGGACCTCCGATATGTCGCCGACTCCACCCGGCCTGACATATATTTCCTGACAAACCGACTCGCCGTCGCGGCCAACAAGCCTACACAGAGGCATTTGAGCGCGTTAATGCGACTGATAAGGTACCTAAAACGTACCCCCACGACAGGACTCACCTTCCGAGCTGACACGTGCACCAGCAAAGAGTCGAATCAGGACCTTCTCGTCTCGTATGCAGACGCGGACTTCGCAGCGGACATAATGGACAGAAAGTCCATCTCAGGGCCCGTAAACGGACGGCATCGATCTTGCACCACATCATTCTTCCCTCCGAATGCATGTAAAGCAAGCTTTTGGGATGCTAGTCGGTAAGTAGAGGATCTTGAGCCAACTCAGTTTTTTGCTACACACTAACACGCGTTTAATTGTTCTTTCTATGAAGTTGCATAATTTTGTTCTCGATCGTGCAGATGTGTGGATTACGAGAAGTATTACTGGGGAAGAATTGGCCGAACTGGAGGGCGATGAGCAGGGTTGGTATCGCAGGATGAAGGATGACGCCGCAGAGATTGTGGCGAATATCAAGGAAGCGCGTCGTGAGCTGTCTAGAAAACGGAGGAGCATGGTTGACATAATAGAAAGAAGGGGCCTATCGAGACCACCGGTGATAGATGCAGAGGGCCTCCGAAAAAGAAGTCGAAAGTAGTTAGCCTGTGTTTTTACCTGATCATCGTGGCCGAAACCAGCGTGGGTTGGCGGTGGGAACGCGCAAGTCCTATCAAGGCTCGGTCTCCTCGCTGGGCTTGCTAGCGCATGTAGTCTAGGATGCAGGTCACTGCCACTACCTTAACGAGCCGCCATGCCGCATGCATTGGACGACTGTGAAAAGCCGCGGTTTGGCGCCTCCTATTCTCGACCTTCTGCTTGTGGAGGGGGGTCAAACCTCCGGCGCCCTTCGCAGTCACCGTATCACCAACGCGCGGGGCCTTTTCTCGCATACATGAGCAGTTCGGGGCGGTCCAGATCGCCTTGTCTTGGATGTTTAAGCCTTCGGTGGGGAGGCCCGCGCCCGCTGAGCCACGATAGCAGTGGGGCGCTTTTGTCTGGCCAAGCAATTGCACAACTCGGCTCTCCCCCGCCTCGACGCCCACGTGAAATTTGCGACAGTCGTTTGCTAGCATTTTACACTCTGTTTAGGAAACGGAACACCACCGGACGGCAGAAGGGTACCCAGAGTTCAGCTTTTTGAAATCAAATGCCTCCTTGGCATCGATCATGAAATGGAGAGAAGCCAGGGAGGCTGCTCTCTAGTTCATGATCGATGATGAAGTGGCTTCGCCGAAATCCCTTTCCTGTGAACCACCCCGCCCTCGCTCCCTTCCTCCCGCCACCAACCCCCCTTCCCCCTCCCAAATATGACCACGTCCCCTCCTCCCCGCCACCCCCTTCCCCCCCAAAATCCCCACGTCCCCTCCTCCCCGCCACCCCCCCTTCCCCCCCAAAATCCCCACGTCCCCTCCTCCCCGCCACCCCTACCTCGCGCCCGACCACCACGGCCCATCACCACCTTCCTCACCTCCTCAGTACCGTGACCAACACACATCCTCCGACATGCTTTTGTCCCCGCCACCGCTTCATCCTCCAAACATCGACACCGACAGTCTCTCCCCGCACCCTCCATCCCTTCCATATCTTTCGTTTCATATCTCAATCCAGCCCCCTCCATCCCCCGCTCTCTCCTCCCATATTCCTTCCCCCTTCCTTTACCCCCGGCCCTAGGCGTGTCATGTCCGCATACCCACTTATCGCCTTGGCCGTCAACTCGCCCCCGGGCTTGCCCGCCTTCACCACCAAGCGACTTGGCACAGAGCTTGCATGTCACCCGGAGCTCTCTTGTGGGAACCGCGACAAATTCCATTTTGCCATGGACCCTACCTCGCACCCTCACCATGTCGCTGACCAAGGATACCTGAAGTAGAAATCACTAAGATGTGGTTGACCTATGACGTGCCTGATTTGCTGGTATGCCTAGTGAAATTATTGGAATTCTCTTCTCTGCATGTACTTTGATTTAAGGGACTGTCTATTCGCATCAGTGGGTACTCTAATCCAAAAGGGGAATTATCTACTCTTCTTTCTAGTCCATGAGTAACGTACCCTTGATTTACGTATAAGGTAGCTCGAAGTATAGCTTAGAGCTCCAGAAGAAAAAGGGTAAGGAAGAATAAACATCAGCATTAGCTTTATCCGAGAGGACGCAATTTCTTGCAACTAAGACAACTGTCTTAGAATCCGTTCGCCTGAATTCTGACCCACGGGCTCGCCGCGGTTGGACTCACGCGAGTGCAGACTCAATCGGCTGATTACTCCGGGTCGTCCTGATCCTGAAATAACAGCGACTTGGATACCAAAACTTGGCGATTACTCCGGACTGACTAGGTCCTGAAATAACGCGAGGGTAGGGCTTCAGTTATTCTGTTCAATTTCTATCTGAACCACTGGTTGGTACTACTGTCTACTTCTTTGAATTGGAAAAGTGCAACAGTTATATAACTCCAGAAACTATAGCTCGCATTTTCAAGGGGCGGGCAGATTGATAATGGTTGGAGGAGAGGAACCGAATCCTACTCCAGAGCAGTCTCAAGAGGGGCAACCGCTACAAGAAGAGAATCCAAATTTGACACATGTACCTGAACGCGTAACGCGTAACTGAGGATCCTGCTCCTCCCTTAGAAGGTGCGGAGGACGCGGAATGGGCCGACTAAAAGATTAAACTAGCTGAGTACGCGAACATTTGGTGCAGTGCATATCGTCATATCGAAAAGCCTAGACCACAGGTTGTATGGGGAGACTTCACCACTGACTTTTCGCCAGTTGGTATTCAGAATCTAGAGGTGAATGAGATTTTGAGAGTCAGGAAGGTTTTACTTAAGAATGGCGTTCATGTGTCAAGTGTAAGAGGTTCTTATAGAAAGAAAGCGCTTATTGCTGTTGGATGTGTCATCCGAATCCAGCAGTGACTGGAAAAGTCTAGAAAATATTCCCAAAAATTAATACCTGTGACAAATGCCACGATGGCAAATGCGGAGATTGGGCAGATAAGAAAAGAAGGCATACCTTTACAACTCTAGATGTAATATCCTGGAATACTCTAGACTGCCAAGCACGCCTCCCTTCAATCGCGAGTTCCATAACGACAATACACACAACGTTGGGGACGTCTGGAAAGGTCTAAGGAGAAACTGAGGGATAGTTTGCCATGCTGTAGAGTATTGACAAAAGTCTATATAGGCCATCGACATTTAGAAGTAGACACAAAAGGTGAGGGAAGGATAATGAGAAAAACAGAGAGAAGAGAGAACACGTTCAACTAAAGCTTGTTGATTATAACAGAGTTTACCCTTCTGTCCCTCCCAACTTGCTACAATTGCTTGTTGGGAAGCAGAGAATTGTCCATTGGGTGACGACGGTTCTGACCGACCTGGTGCACCTGTGGCCTCGGCATCACGTGAGAGTCATGCAGATGTAGCTGTTCCAGCTGCTGAAGTTGCGGTACAAGCGGCCGAGGTGGCATCCAATCGTGAATGGAGTGAATCCAGGCACAAGAATGTTTCACTCGTGCGCAGTAGCGCTACGTCTGGAGATCGAGTGTCATACTCTCCGGGACTGTCTGGTTTGATGAAGGCGAACGGTGGTCGCGAAAAGTATAGTGGTGGCTTGGACGAGAATTTGCTTGGCAACATTGAGGTGTATGAGATGTCATGTCGAATGTGCGACTTGGACTCAGATCAAATGCTGAAGGGTATCGTCGTGATGCTATCGGGACCCACACTAGCATATTATGCTTCAAACGTGAAGGAGGCTAAGACATATGACGAAGTCATAGATGGATTAATCGCTACATATACTTCTGAGAAACAAAGGTCTAGATTACTCCGTGACTGACAGACGGCAAGTCTGACGGCATGGATGCGCAAAAGTCCGGAGAAATCAGAAGCAGCTGCGTTCAGGGATCTGTTTGCTTACTCGAGCATGACACAGAGACAATTTCATGCTGACTACGGAAAGGATAGGTTCTTGAAGGATCAGTTTGTGTCTGCCACAGATATTCCGCAGGTTGCAAGGGCTCTCCGGGAGAAAGTACCGAATACATCTCACGAGGCTAGTCAAAGGTTAGCGGCTTTGTTATCCAGCGAGCCCAATTCTGCTGGATCGTACGTAGCGGAGGACGATGAAAGTGACGATCTGAACTACGGGCTTGGTCAGCGATATCGTGGTCAAGCGCAACGAAGAGTTGGCTTTCCGCAGCGAAAGGGAAGATCCAAATTGAAAAACGAGTTAAGAAGGAAGCTTGCATCGATCAAAGGCTGTTATGTGTGCGGACAAAATCACCGGGAGTGGAAGTTCCACTCGGAAAAGGAGATTGCAGATGCCCTCGAGAAGCACAAGAGAGATGATACGTATCTGGCTGCTGATGATGTCGCAGAGTTCGTAGACGAGTTCCTAGGAGAATCACCTGGTGTAATGGATGACGAAAGCGATCAAGGATTGGACACTGCCATGATGGCAGAAGAAATTGCTGACGTTAATTCGGATTTGGAAGAAGTCCTTGCGAACAAGGCATTTGCCCATAGCTGTGGATTTATACTTGACCGTACGAGACGGATGAAAAAAACTATATTCTGCAAGATGACTCAGAATCGAACAGAACTTTCAAGGGGGTCTTGATTGATACTGGCGCCAATCGTTCCAGCGTTATCAGTCTTACGCAATACCGGGCATACTGTAGAGAGAATGGGATACCTGCCGCTATTGAAAAATCTCGAGCTTGTTTGGTGCGTGGTATAGGCGGGAAACAAAAAGCACTCGGCACGACCCTAATTTCTATTCCGTTTCGTGATCTGAAGATTATGGCGGATGTGACGTTCAAAGTCATGGACAACGACGAAATACCATCTCTACTTTCTTTATCTGACATCAAACGCATTGGAATTGACTTGAGCATTCAGCGAAACTGCATGACATTTCTTGGAAATGAGCATAAGCTAGTGTACGAAAATGGTTTCCTGTACCATCGATGGTGTCCAGATTCTGTTCTACACACGACATCTGAGCTATTAAAGCTCCACCGTTCGTTCGGTCATCCTTCAGTATCTGCCCTGAGTAATATTCTGAAACGTGCTCGTCCTGAGGAGATGAACAAATTCGTAAGACATGTTATCGATGATATCACGAAGCGCTGTAAGACCTGTTCTGAATTCTCGTCTAGGCCGAAACGTTTCCGTTTGACTGTTGGTACGGATGAGTTAAATTTCAACAGTATTGTTGTTGTTGATGTGATGTATATTCATCAAAAACCAGTACTCCACGTCGTTGATGAATCCTGGAAAGTCGGAGCAGCGATGTTTCTTCGCAGCATGTCAGCCGCAGACACATGGGATGCTATAACTCGGTGCTGGTCGAATGTTTACCTCGGACCTCCAGATTATCTTCGTATTTATCAAGGATCTAACTTCGTAGCTAAGGAGTTCAGAGGATTAGCAGCGGCTGAGGGAATCGAACTACTGGAAGCTCCGATTAAAAGTCCGAGCACCATGTCGCATGTTGAGAGGTATCATGGACCGTTACTGGCCGCATTTACTAAGCTAGAGAGTGAACTGCCGTCTCTTTCAAGGGAGAATATCCTTCAAATGGCCATATACAGTGTTAATAACAATGTCGGTCCAGAGGGATTGTGCCAAATGCCTGCCACAAGCCAAGTTTGTCGTGCTGGTGCCAATGACAGTGCTATGAGAGAGGTTCAGAAACATCACGCTCAAAAGAAAGTAAGCTTTGGTTTGAAGTACCGAGGTCCTTATGGCAAATAACATGAAGATCTAGACAAGCTCCAGTTTGGTGCTTCAGTACCTGTTTTTCGTGTAACATCCAAAACTTGGCAAGGTCCTTTCAAATTTGTATCCAAGGATGGGGACACTGTTGTTGTACAGCTTCCGCATGGTCGTCGAATTTTTCGCTCACATGTCGTTAAGACCGTTCCTATTGGCGATATACAACCCTCTCAGGACTTGATTAACGTAATATTTGGTGGCAATCAATGCATGTATACGTTACCAAACAACGCGCATACGTTTGAGCAGTCGAGGGCGAGGGAAGTAAAAGGACTGTTCGATGAGAATGTGTTTGAAGTCGTCAACCGCGACTCCGTACCTAAGGGCTGCAGAATATACGGCACAAGATGGGTAGATTCATTGAAGCCAAAGGAGGATGGATCAATCATGGAAAAATCCAGGCTGGTTGCTCATAATTATCGGGACTTCAGTGCACGGAACATTCCGACAAAAGCGCCTACAATTTCTAAGATGGGAGAACGTATAGCGTTGACTATTGCTGTAATGCATCCCGAGGGTGAAGCGTATATTCGAGACATCACTCAGGCATACGTACAGAGCAAGTCTAAACTCGAAAGGGAAGTTTACCTAGAGCCAGTCCATGAGATGAATCTTCCGGAAAGCAAAGTACTCCGTGCCATCAAACCTCTATATGGGGTTCCTGAGTCAGGCCTTCATTGGTTCATTACGTATAGAGATCATCACGAAGAGAAGTTGAAATTGAGATGCTGTACTGTCGACAAGTGTCTGCTGTATCGGCGTGAACATCAGAATCAAGTACCAAATATCGTCATGCTCCAAGTAGATGATTCATTCGGTGCAGGATCAAGACAGTTTCTCGCAGAAGAGGGAGAACATTCATCTGACTTTCGTGCAAAACCCAGAATGTTGTTGAATATTGGCAGTGGGAGCATGTTTAACCGTGCATATATCAGACACGAAGCTACGGGTATATTTAATTTGACGCAAAGCGACAAGCTTTCTGGTCTCATTCCCCCAAAAACGGCAGAGGAAGGAGTGAGTCTGCGTGCCAAAGTTCAATACATTGCTACAACCAAACGCCCTGATTTGGCTAGCCCGTCACAATTGCTGGCTGCAGAAGTTACCAACCCTATCCTGTAGTGCAATAATCGGCTGCACTGTGAGGGGGTGGAAAGAAAAGGAATTGAGGGGTATGACAAAGTGGGGGGGTGACAAGTGAAAATTATTTCACTTTATTATTTCAATTATTAATTTTAATTAGATGCATATTAGTTATTTAACATTAAATTAGATCTAGGATCTAGCGCCGAGAGCTACTGTAGTGGCTCCGGCGGGGCGATATATACCTTAGCCCTCTGACCACCAAGTCAGTAAAGACAACCCGAGTTGCCGGAGTTAGATCTCGCCTTCGTCGAAGACCGCTTCCGTTCACGCCACGCGCTTCCCTTCTACGCTGCTAACGACATCCTCTATTGCTCGAGGTCCCATTCCTTTTCCTTATCCTTTTACCTTTTCTATCTCTACATCTATTTTTCCCCTAATTGTGTTGGTTCCATTGGAGTCGGTTGCGACCGATCCGGTGTAGGTGTTTTAGCCATCGGGCAACACGTTGTGTAGCGCTGCTACTGTTTCAAGTTCCGTCGGAAGGCTGTCATAACGACGCCTCCGTCGAAGGTCTTACTGTATAAGACAGAGTTGGTACTGCCTACCGCGATCGCGATCGCGCTGGTGAGGGTGTTTTTAGCCATCGGGCAACACGTCGGTAGTAGCGTTGCTACACGGTTACGATCCCGTCGGGTAGTGCTGAACAAGCCCCCGTCGAAGACATTGAGTTATACTCAAGGTGCTGAAGACGCTCGTCGAGCATTGGCCTTACAACCCAGCGAACCGCAGTTACATTCTTCTAAACAGGCCCAACCCGCACTCGTCGAACACTCAAGTCTTCACAAGTCTCTAACACCATTATCCTCCGGGGCCGGGTATCTTTCCTTAACCCCCCCGTTGGAGTCGAGCTACCGTGGGCCGCAAGCCCACACAAGGGGAAAGGGAGTCTCGACCGCTCCGTAGCGCGTGCCATCGGCAGTGGTTGTTGCTGTTGCTGTTTTTCTTCTTTTTTGACCGTCGGACTGTTTTCGCGGCCTGCCAGGCACATTGCACTACAAAAGTGGTCTCCCGACCTAGAATTGCGTCGACGACAAGGAAGTTGGTCTGGGTAACGGGGTCTCTTTTTTCTTTTTTGTTCGTATCTTTTTTTTACGTTCGTTCGCTACGCCGAACGATGTCAACAAGCGCACCCGGGGACGTCGGTCCCGGGGCGAGTAGAAGCGGATCGGCACGGGCGTCGAGGATCCCGAGGGGTCCTCGCACCCGGAGCCAGGCCAATACGACCACGGATCCCGGAGATCAAGAATCCCCTGCGGGGATTGCCGCCGACAAGAATGACCTCGACGAGAAGTTCGAGAAGATAGGCAACGAAATTCGCCGAGAGAATAAGAAAATTCTCTAGGATGAAATAGCCCTATTGCAAAAGCAACTTGAGTTGCAAAATTCCGAGTTCCACACGGCGTTGGAAGGGCTGACCGCGCGCGTGGGACTGGTCGAGAAAAAATGCCGACGGGACTGACGGCATCGAGCCGGAGGTCCTCACTTCATTGAAGCTTTCGGTCAGGGACGCGAGGCGCGACGCGAATCAAGCCTTGGAGCCCTTAGGATAATTTAGAACAAGCATCGATGAACGATTCGATCGCGCCGCGCAACGTCTCAAGGACCTTGAGCAGGCCGCCGATCAAGCTCCGCAAGGATCGGACGACGAGCCGCTCCCTTCAGGTAGAGAGGGCGACCGTCGGTCGAAGAAGGACAAGCCCGCTCGTCAGCGGAGCTCCAAGTCGAAACCCTCGAAGAAGGACAAGCGACGTGCAAGCAAGGGTCACTGTGGTAACGATCCGGAGGACCGCGACTCACAGTCGGAGTCGCTTGGTCCCTCCGAAGATGGTAACGGCGGTTCGTCGAACCGTTCGGGCAATCCTAACACTGTTCAGAAGACGGAAACGGAATTTTGTCAAGCAAGAAAATTTCCTCCAGACGAGACGGAGTCACTTCGTCCGCCTCGCGGAGAGACAAGGACGCGGAACCGGAAGATGTCGCAACGCGACGCGGGCCGCGATGGGAGGAGTTGGAGGAGCTGAATCCGACCAACTACCTCTTCAAGAAATTTCTTTCGTACCGAACGTACCGCTTGCGCGACCCGCAGACATATTTGTCAAGTTCCGGGCGGACCGCCGTGCGAAAAATCAGGAGAGATATTCCGCCGAAGTTGAAGAAGGAAAACACGTTCACAGGTGAGGACGGGGTCCTTGTGTTGGATTTTTTGGCAAAGTTAGTTCAAGAGTTTGATACTCAAGAAATGAACGAGGGGCAAGCGATCCGCTTGTTGTCCGAATTTTTAAGCGGCATCGCCTTGAGACAGTACACTTCTGTGTCTCAGACGGCCGGGTCCCATCACGGAAAGGTATCCGTTTGGCCAGAGGCCGTACAGTGGTTGTTGAGGAGTTTCGCAACAGACGAGGCGATCCGTCAAGTCGTGCTCGCATTGTGAGAAGTTCAGCAGAGACCGTCTGAAGACGAGATGGAATTTTACATTCGCCTAACAGACGCGAGTAATCGCTGTGGGAATGTTTATTCTATGGAGGAGCAGATGACCATGTTCATCGAGGGGCTAGATGCCAGTATTAAGCCCATGGTCTCGCAGTATCGACAAAATAACCGAGATGTCTCATTTTTGAGATTGGTAAATTACGCAAAGGCGCATGGCTCGGCGAGCCGCGCCAAGGACAAGAAGACCAAGAAGGTCACGATTCAGACGCCGTCGACGTTCAGGGCGGGGAAGAAGCCGAGGGCTTCTTATCCCGGTCGTAAAGGTCACGCCGCTGTCCACTTAGCCGAGTCAATCTCCGCGTTAGATGAACTCGGTGCGCACGGAAGCAGCGAAAATCATTATGAAGGAGCATTGGTAGCCGAAGGCAATTTTATTGAGCCAGCGGAGGGCTATGGACACAAGGACTACGGGGACAGCGGGTCGTCAACTTTACCGACGCCCACATACAGGACGGAGTCGTTTTCAGAGCCCACGGATCCCGTGATGATGTTCCGGGGGCGCGGCCACAGGCCGGCGCCGGGCATTCCGATGGGAGACAAGGGTACAACGTTTCGAAGGCCAGGCTGGATGGGAAGGGCGCAACATCAAGGAAGGCCGCCGGCCCGTGGAGGACCTAGGCCGCAATATCCCGTCAAGAAGCACCGACTGGTGCGCTATCACTGTTACGAAAAGGGGCACGCCGCGCCAACGTGCATTCTTTCCCTCCGGGAAATGCACCGAGTTTTGGGAAATTATGAGGCGTTGTCTCCGATAGAAAGATTAGGGATACCATCGACGAGTTATCTGAAGGTCAAAAATTAGTTCGATTCGCAGACGGCGAGCACGCCGAGTGCTTCAACGCCGAGGTCGAACCAACCCTTCAGAGGGCCCGCCGCGGGGCCGGCGTCGTCGGACGTGAGAACGAACCCGCAGCCGCAGGGAAACTAGAGAGCGGAATCTCGAGGGAGTCACGAGAGGCGCAGGTTCAACGTACTGCGTCCGGGACTCAGTCCCGTTCCCCGTCTCTAGCAATAAGGAAAGGCTTCGACGAGGAGGTAGTTGAAATAAGGGGTAAGCCGAAGGAGCCGACTGTTGTCAAGAAAATTCTAAGTCGAGACAAGGATCGTCCGATGGATCAAATTCGAAGGCCCTGGTACAGGGTTAAGCGACAAGAATGTCCTGAAAAGATCTTGGTCCTCGCGCGAAAAAACTACAAAGTTTACGCGCATATTGGACCAACGGTCGGATTGATGAGTCGAGTGTTGTCCGTGTTGGACACAGGTTCCGGACCGAATTTGGTTCGAAGGTCGGAACTTCCGGCAAGAATGGAAATTTTGGTGTCCTACGGACCGACCCAAGACATTGGCGACGCGAACAATAGGCCACTCCGGACTCTCGGCACAATTAAAATGCCTGTGAGGATTGGGAGATTTGTGGCCGCAGCCGAGTTTATTGTATGCGAAAAACTAGCCGTCCCGCTAATTCTAGGCGCGGACTACTGTGACCGGTTTGTGGAAGCAATTTATCCAAGGAAGAGAACGGTTGAGATGGCGGATTTCTCGGAGGTTCCGATAGTTAGGCGGTTCTCGACGAGAAAAGGGAAGAAGAATCTCGTCCCGGGAGAGGACGAGAATGATGGAAAGGGGGAGCGAATTTCCCCTAAGGTAAAAGTAGCAAGAGCCACGACTATCGAGCCAGGGACGCAACGCGTCGTGGAATGCACTTCGAAGAGGGCGGGCTTGGTTGTGGTTCAGCCGTACTCGTCGTTGTACGAAAGGCACGGGTTGACGTGCACGAATGGTGTCGTTCAGGTTGAGCCTGACAGGCCATTTTCGTTTACTCGTTGCGAATTTTAGGACGTACCCTGTCAGGGTGCAAAAAGGGCAAGTGGTGGCAGCATTATTACCGCACCCGAGGGCCGTGCTCGAGAGCAAAACCACCATTGGTGAAGTTCTCAGAATTCAAGAAAGGAAGAAGGAAAATTTTCCTAATTCCACCAAGACGCCTAAGGGCGAGACAAGATGCGAACCGTCGGATCAAGCGCCCGAAGACCAGCCAGAAGAACGGCCGAGTGGGCTCTCAGCGACGGCATCGTCGAAGCCGGAGCAGCGGATTGAGCACCCACCGCTGGACGTGGAGGACCTCGACCTGAGCCACGTGCCGGAACGGCTGCGCGAGCGGTTCCGACGGATGTTGAAAAAATACTCTAAGATGTGGGATGGGACCCTTGGTGAAATGAATACCACGGTCCACCGGATTGAGCTGGTCCTGGAGACCAGGCCCATCGCACAAGCTCCCTACCGAGCCGGTCCAAAGGCTCGGGGATGTCGAGGACGCAGAAGTACAGAAGATGTTAGAAGCAGGAGTCATCGAACCGGACGCAGGCAGAATGGGCATCGCCCGTTGTATTAGTGCCCAAGCCGGAAGGAGCGATGCGCTTTTGCGTAGACTACCGCAGGTTAAACGCGGTAACAGTGAAGGACACGTACCCTTTACAGCGCATGGATGAGTGCCTGGACTCGCTTGGTGACACCAAAGTTTTCTACGCGTTGGACGCGATCTCGGAGTACTGGCGGATGCCAATTCCCGAAAGCGACCGCGACAAAACCGCATTTTCGTGTCACTCAGGTTTGTACCGATTCTCAAGAATGCCCTTCGGGCTAACCAACGCGCCAGCGACGTTTCAGAGAGCCATGGATATCCTGCTCTCTCCGTTCCGTTGGAAATGCTGTCTGGTATATCTAGATGATATCATCATCTTCAGCAAATCCTGGGAGGAGCACGTCGTTCACGTTGACGAAATACTTTCTGTATTGGAGAAGGCAGGTATGAAGCTCAAGCTTCGCAAGTGCGAATTTTCGTCGAAAAGATCAAGTACCTGGGCCACGTCGTTCGACCAGGTACGCTCGAAGTTGACGCCGCGCGAACCACCGCATTGGAACAAGTGAGGTACCCTCAAACGCAGACACAGCTCAGAAGCTTCCAGGGACTTTGCAATGTCTACCGCAAGTTCGTTCTGCATTATGCGAAAATTGCGCATCCTCTAAACCAACTACTGAAGAAAGGACAACCGGTACAGTTGGAAGGATTCGACGAACCGTGCGAAAATCTTTTCATAAGCTCAAAGACGCTATCTTGGCGCCACCGGTGTTGGCGCTGCCGAAGAAGTACCTACCATACTCGGTAGACACCGATGCAAGCGACTATCAAATCATCGCTGCATTGTTTCAAACACACCAGGATGCGCAACGTAAACCCATCGGGTTCTTTTCAAGAACGTTGGCCGCAGCCGAGAGAAACTATTCTGTATCAGAAAAAAATGTCTAGCGGTAATTTGGGCCGTACAGACTTTAAGACCATACCTACATGGCGAACACTTCATTTTGCATACCGACCATGCCTCATTGAGGTGGTTGATGAACGTAACCGACCCCAGCGGGAGATTCATCCGATGGAGGCTCCGCCTCTCGGAATTTGATTTCGAAATCAAGTACAAGAAGGGCAAGGCTAACAGCCAAGCTGATGCCCTGTCAAGATTACGGACTGCTGGAGAAACCGTCGACGAAATCGACGACGAAATTCCATGCTTTATGACCGAACCGGCCGAGGGAACAGTGGAGGACAAGGACAGTTTTGACGCGTTAGACGACATCCTCGCTCTTGAGGGGGGAACGCCCCTGATCGCCTCGATCACTTCTAAGCTGTCACTCCGGAGGAGCTCAGTCGCGAGCAAGCCGTCGACCCCTTCTGCAACCGCATCAAGGAAGAAATGGACGCCGGAAAGGTGAGAACGTTCAGCATGGAGATCGAGGAACTCGAAGGAACTCTATGCCGTACCGCGGCAGAGTTTGTACCAATGGTGATACCACAATCGTTAAGGGACTTCGTCGTAGGGTTGAGCCACTACGCAAAATTGGCAGGCCACCCGGGAGGCAGGAAGCTTTACAAGACATTGAGAAGATATTTTTATTGGCCTACGATGGCCCTAGACTGCTACGCAGTCGCGAAGAATTGCGCCGCATGTGCGCCGGAAAGGGTGAAGTTAAGAAGAAACACGAAGGAAATGAAGCTGTTCACGCCCAAAGCTCCGCTGGAGTTTGTCGCCATCGACATCCTCGGCGAGCTAATTACATGTAAACGAGGAAATCGGTATATTCTCGTGATCAGCGATCGATACTCGAAACTGGTACGAACCGTACCGTTGCAGAAGATATCAGCTGTGCACATCGCACAAGCCTTCGTTCACCATTGGGTATTTGTGTACGGACCGCCGGTCAAGCTGCTGTCTGACAATGGAACACAGTTCACAGCCCGGTTCTTTCAGAACGTCTGCTGAATTCGCGGCATACGCAATGTGATCACGACTACGTACCAACCGCAAGCCAACGGCCAAGTTGAGAGGTTTGACCGCACACAGACTTCCGCGTTGCGAAAATATGTTGGAGAGCATCCCAAGGACTGGGACCTATTTAGCGACGCTGTGACGTTCGCATACAACACGCAAGTTCATCGAACTACGAACATCGCGCCCTTCGAGCTGGTGTTAGTTCGGGCGCCGAGAAGCATTGAGTTACAAGCCCAGCCAAGTTTAGAAGGATTTAGCTCGAATTGAGCGTACTACCTGAAATGGCAGTCGTGGCTGGAAAGCCTGATGAAAGGCGCTGATAAGAGCTTGCGAAAAGAACAAGCGCGCTACAATCGAAACTTTGACGCACGGCTCCGCAAACCGAGGTATGACATCCCTTCAGGATCATACGTAATCCTACGGAAAGAGCAAGGCACGGCCACCGAGCCGAAACATAAGTTGGCACAAGTGGCTGCGAGTCCGTATCAAGTGAAGGAGTCAACTGAGAATACAGTCGTCATTGCCATCGGCGACCAAGAAGAGCGCGTGTCGCGAGATAGAGTCGAATTAGCCCCTAGTCCCATGGACTACACGCCGATAATCGGGCAACGGCAAGCGCTACAGTTCCTCAATCGAGAAGGGGAACGAGAAGAACCCGCCGCGCAAGCGAAGGATAGGACGGATGACGGACCTTTGATAAATCAGGAAGCTGCGGGCATCCTGCCCGATCTACAAGAGATGGGAGGTTCGGAAGAGCAGGATGAGGATAAGTCGCGGGCTCTTCGGAAGGGGGACGGACAGTTGGACACGCAGGAAGAAGGAGCCGAAAGTCAGGAGAATGTCATCGACAAAATCATGGACCACGACTACGACGAGGAGAAATTAATTCTCAAAGTGAGATGGTATGGGTATACCACCAAGGACGCGACGTGGGAGCCCATTGAGCAGTTACCCCGCAGCGCAACAGTCAATTACTTCCGAGGGAAGCGGCTGTCCTTACCCGCGCAAATCGCGCGCGCGCTGCCTGGATAATGACTGTCAAGAAGAGGCCGGACGCGAGGTCTGTGAGTAGAGTATGAGAGGAGGAAAGAAGCAGGCAACACGCGTAAACCCGTACGTTAAGGGACGGACGTAAGGGACGATTTCTAGAAATAGGAAAGTGATATCGTCAGTCCGGATGATGGAGTACGGTATGCATCCGCATTACTGCAAGGCGACATGAGCTAACCTTCGGACGTACGATTCGAATGCACGAAGTGTAATTTAATCGGAAGAGTGGGAAGTGTCCACGAGGAAATACCAATCTGGAAAAATGAGTCAGAAGGAGCCGTAGCCGTCCCTTGCAATTATAAGCAAGATTAGGAAAATTACTGGGTAAGCGAAGGGCACGCGAGGGGTGCCGACAACAACGATACAAGTGCCCAAGGCCGCCCCACGGTTGTCTTCCCACATTCAGTGTAGAATGTGACGGCCGCACCCGCCGACGGCTTTGGCAAACATTCGCTTCCGAGGTGCTGATGAGGCTCAAGAAACAGTGAGACGGACGCTCGCCGAGCAGGAGGATCAACTTCCCTAGTTTATAACACCGCCTGGGAAAGGATCGAGGGCACGCGAAACAACGCGAAATTATACTGAGGACGCCCTCTGCCTTCCCGACGCGCGGCGCTAACGAGGGTGATTGGCATAATGTCATGCTGACCAGGACGAGCGCGACACCGAAGCAGGACAAGGGCGAAAGCGGAGAAAGAGGGGACCAAGATATTCGATCAGCCCTCCGCGACGGACACGTTACTTATGGGCTCATGACGGTATCCTCCCCCCACTAATTGTTTCTGTTTTATCTCTCTCTTGTTGTTTTTTTGTTTTGTCTCTTTTGTTTATTTCTTTTTTTGTGATGCAGAGATCCTCGTTGAGTGTGCTCAGAAGACACGAGCAGGAGAAGAGAAAGGAAAGGCGAAGCCGCCCAAATCGCAAGGCTGGCAGCAGGGCGAGCCCTCGATGGCTTTGAGAAACGCGACGACAAGTGGAGGAGAAGAGCGACCCACGCACCTTCGCGCGTGTGGCACCCCGAGTTAGGCGATCCCGAAGCAACACGTTTTACGGAGGGACCAGCTGGTTGTCGCGATGACGGGCCCGGTGTGATGAACAAGCGCGAGAGAAGATCGCCAAGGTCGATCATCGACGAGCAACGACAAAAAAAATATATACACATTCATGTATGTCAATGCTCGTGATAGCCTGACTGTACTATAGCCCATTTTCGAAAGGCAGGCAAATAGGAGAGGCGGATGAGGATGACGTTCGCCGAAGGTCGAGAGGGCCTGCGACGCAACCCCAAGAGAAAAGGGAATGCTGATGGAAGACAGGGGACTCGTCACGATCGAGAGTCGACTGAGTGTCAACGTTTTGACGAGGATCATCACACTGAACCGTTGAGAAAGGAGAGAGAAATTGTGCACGATTGAGGAAACCGGCATACGAAAGCCATCGAGGAAGTCGCCCCACGAACCCTTTTGCGACAGGGACAGTTGTCCCTAACATGGACGGAAGGGCAGACGAGTTGGAAAAGAGGAGGAACTGAAGAACGTACACTTCAGAAAAAGAAAAGGAAAGGCGGACACGACGAGCTGTCAACCCGATTGACGGCGTGGAGTGACGACAACGTGCATTTGTTGGGGTAATGACGGACCCAATTTATTTCCTCGAGCCAGGAAGAGAAGAGCTAGGGGAACTCACAAGCTAAGCGATGTCGATTACACCGGGGCAACCTGGGACTCTGGCATTGATCATCGATCGTCCGCGGACGATCGACGGCGCGACTGACTACAGTATGCGATCCGTAGGTCACTTGTGTCAAGCGTCCCACATTCGGCGAACGAAGGAGGAGTTAGAGGCAAATGAGGGGATACGCTGAGCCCCCCAGTGAGGGTAGGATGCAAGAAAAAGAGGAGGAAAAATTGGCACAGACCAGAGGTGGATATCAGGGACGTGGGAACGCGTTGCGGGAAGTTGCAATTTTTGCTACGCGGAACGCAGGCTGACGATTTCGCGTACACACGTACAGTACGGTTTGGCAGGAAGTGAGGGAGGTTGTACGAAGGGAGCACGAATCAAGAGGAGGTATCTCAGGATTCAAAGAGGAGCATAGATGGGAACAGAAGACGACCAGGGGGTCGGAAGCACGCTGGAAGTGACGACACGACATGCCGGCGGCAGAGGTAGTCGCACGAGGACGTTACGTGCAGCCAACACAACGAGGGACGAGTCATTCTATTGACTTAGAAAGGAAAACCACCGGCAGACAAGTGCACGGAGACACACGTGTGAAGCGGCCGTCAGAATATTTTAAAAAGAAAAATTAAGGAAAGCAGCAGCCGTCGCTGGGAAATGCACACGTATCACGTTTGTTGTCATCAGACCCCAGGCGCCGATCTTGCGACCACGGAAATCACAAGAGGAGAAAGCTTGAGAACCAACCCCCCCTTCACTTTCCCAAATGCCCCAAATTACAACTGAGGATGGTTGTTCGTGAACACCCAGAACGCTGACGGAAACCCCCACAGGAGACTCCGGTTTGCTATGCCAAGGGCGTCGCCCGCGTAGAGGTCGAACTAAGACCGAGGAGATGACAAGCAGGAGAGGAAGACAGATTGAGGTCTTGATACCCCTTCCCCCCCTGCTCGAGGCCAGCAAACTCTGCTAAGCGGTAAGCGCAAAATGAATACAGTTGATGCCATAACCTCCTTCCCCCCTCCCTTCTCCATCATCATTATTTTATTTGTGTAGACGCAGAGGACGCGACCCCACAATGCGACGTTGACAAGCCGCCCCAGACAGTAACAGTACGCGGATCAGGACCCCGCGACGCGCACACCATCGCCGAAGGTGACGCGCGAGCAAACGCCGTCCAGTTCGACAAAGAAAGAAATGGGGTACCAGGAGAGAAAGGTTTTTTGGGAGCACGTGGAGAATGGATGTGGCTGTTCGGCAGCTACGAGAGACCACACAAAGGGGGTTCGGAAGGTGAATCTCACAAAGCGACGACGGGGACGTCGTCAGCATTACGTTAAAAAATGCACGAGAAGACAAGCCTGCGAAACTGGGACGTACAGTAACTCTGTGCGTGCAAAGCTGACGAGCAGCAAAAGGAGAGATGAATCTCGAGGGGGACTTTGCCAAGGCCATCATGGCAGACGGTACCACCATGGATGAGGATATATCGATGTTCAAACATCGAGGAACACACACGGGGAAAAGATAACTGTCTTTGTGATTCGATCCCACGCTACCAGAACACATCACTCGGATGGTCCGCATATTCGGATCGCGTTTAGAGACTACAGGGGAGTCAGTACTCCCCCAGTGAGGGAAGCAAGCGAGAAACGGACCTACTGAACTCGCGAGAAGAAAAAAAAGAGAAGGAAAGGTTGAAGGTGGGGGCAGCATGAAGAATGTCGTGGATGGAGGGAGAATTGTCAAGGATTCGGGTGAGAACAACGGCAAAGAGGGAAGAGGACCTCCGATACCCGGGGAAAATTAGTATCAGGTTTTTGACACGGAGGAAGTACAGTGTCACCGCACGAGCAAGAGGATATTAGCAAGGGAAGTGAAAGCATGCGTCCCGAGGAGACTTTGTCTAAATCGTACGTGGCTAACGGAGTGGTTCTCTCAGGCGAAAGAAAATTGACTGTTAGACGAGGGAGAGGAGGAAGTGTCGGGGACGGGCAAGAGAATGGACCGCATCCCTGGAGAAGGTCCGAAAGCTCGGAGACAGTGCCGATTGTCCACTGCGTATACTGAGGAGAAATTGGAGCGCACGGATTCAGTGAGTGGGTCAGAGACGAAGAGCCATTTTGACGTCGAAGGGAAAGGCAGCGGTTTCCCTTGGGCACCTCCGATGGGAAGATGAATTTTTACGACCAGGCCGGGGGATACACGTGTCAACGTGTGCAGGTGAATTCCTTGTTACGAAATCAGTAGTTGTCGCGATCAAAAACGCGTTGTTCGACGCAGCGTGATTTAACCCCGCTCTCGCTCCGACACTGCGACAAAGTCGCATCCCGTCGCAGCTATCAACCAGATCACGATCGTTGCCGACACGCTTTTGGAAAGGATACGGAGAGGCAGTGAATGACGCCCCGTGTCACGGGCTACTCGCAATTAAGAATCGTCTCGATGGGCTCGGAGAATTGGAAGAAAAAGAGAATTACCGTCGATCGTGCACACAATTTAGATTTCGTGCCAAGTCTGTTTATGACTATTTTATTTCCTCTTCCTTAACCCAATCGGAAAACACTGACGAGGTATCGGTTTGTACCTCATGGATACCCACGCTATCAACTTGAAAAAGCGTACTAGATCAATAATCGTGCTCGTCTGCACTTGCAGCGAGCCCCGGAGCAGGACGACGCCTCGAGGAGAAAGGCTGTGAATTCGCTGAAATGAAACAAGGCGCTCCCGTATCTTTTCTCTTGCGTACGTTCGACGCACGCACTGATTCATAACGATCTGCTACTCTGTTGTTTTTCGTTGGGTTTGCTTTCTATTTTGTTTTGTCACATCCTAGATGCGACCCTCCCTCACAATACGGAAGCCGGTCAGCCGATATGCTACGATCAAGAGGGGGCTCAACCGGGACCCGGAACGAGGGGGATGACATTCCGAGGCGACAGAAGGACGAAGTCCCCATCATATATTTTTAGTGACCTAAACCGCCCCTTTCTCTACCAATGAGAAAGCGCACGGCTCAACCAGCGACGAGGGAAGATGTCAAGAACGAAGAACAGAGGGAAGACTCAACGTTTTCCCAGCACGCTGTGTCAAGGTAGAAGGCAAAGAGGGGTGACGGAAATAATTCTGCAAGGTCTACGGGCCTTTCGAAGGCGGTAAAAGCGCCGTCACCATGGGAAGATGTGTTAGATCGTACAGTAGGCCTCGATTACGATAGAGATACGAGCAAATGACCCAGACCAGGATGAAGGAGGAAATCGTCGACGACGATCCACATGCATCCTACGCCTCAAAGACACCTTCGCCTGCGACCCCACCGAGAAGTCTCGAAAACGAAATCACCGGCAAAATGACGACCGCGATTTCGTATTGATTCGACATGAACGGTAACCTCGACGATGGCGACAGCCACCCCGCTGCGATAGCGAGAATCGCCTCGAGGAGCTTGAAGAATTGAAAGAAAAGAGAATTATAGTCGATCGCACAGCTGTCGGCGACAGAGCTAAATGGAGACGCACAATGGGAGCAAAATGAGGACCTCTGCTCACATTCTCGAGTGTCACAGTCTGACCGATCATCCACGCCGCTGCGACAATTTAATTTTTTTCAGCCTGAATGGTACAACGTGTATCCCAGCTGGTCGATGAGGTGATCTGGCGAGATAAATTAGTCCCCAAGGGAGAAACCCAAAGGACGAGGCGACACCGTCAGTACGAGAAAGGAATAGTCGGGCTGCACCTAGAGGGAGAGGAACATATCTCCCCTGCCGCGATGATGAGACTAGACGGGTCTGTCGCTATGAAGGGGTTGGGTAAACATGGTGACACGCTTGGAAGAATCTCCCCACAGAGGGGTCAGTCGTCTCTTGACGAGGACTCCAACCCGATAGCGAAGCCGCATGAACTCGAACGGAACTGTATGCTGAGGCCTCGACGCGCGAGTCACGAACGTCTGATGAAGGAAGAGGAGGGAAAATTTGAGACGAGGAAGGGGAATGAAGAATAGGGGACGCACGCTAGGAAAATGAGGAGGAACGGCTGAAGACGAAGCGTTACCGATAATAGAATTGGTGAGGAGAGCCCTCGCGGGTGATTTACACGTGACGAACTGGTTTGACGGCGGAGTCTGCTGGCTCTCGTCTGGCCAGAAGGCCACAGAATGAGACCTCATCGGCCCCAGTTGGAACACATTGTGACCCAATCGGCAGTAGGAAAGCGAGACCAGCCTTTGCATAAGAGGGAAGAATCAAAGAGGTCGTGTCACGAATGAGGCGATGGTTTTCCGGATAGCGCATTATACGGCTGATCGATGACGTATGGGCTGACAGTGATATCGGATGTGATATTACAGGGAGGCTGCGTCCGATTGCGGATGTGGGGGCTGACGGACGTGAGGGAAGAGAATGTACTTCGCATCTTTTCGAGGGCGAAGTGTGGCAGAAAGGAAGGAACGATTGTTGAATTGGAAGAGGCCTCGGCATGCGCCAAGCTTGTATGAGAAGCTTATCTCATGGGGATCAAGGTCAGTGTTCCAGCCCGTTCGCTCCAATTGAGGATGATGCATGTGAGTCGATGGATCGCAGGTCGATGGCACAAGTTGGTTTTCGTCTTACCCTTGCACACGCGGCGACCGTCGGTCGAAAAGGGATGAAAGACTTAGGAGATTCTGCAGAGCGGCGCGTTGCGCAAGGGCGCTCAGAAGGAGAATATGTAGTGCAATAATCGGCTGCACCGTGAGGGGGTGGAAAGAAAAGGAATTGAGGGGTATGACAAAGTGGGGGGGTGACAAGTGAAAATTATTTCACTTTATTATTTTAATTATTAATTATTAATTAGTTGCATATTAGTTATTTAACATTAGATTAGATCTAGGATCTAGCGCCGAGAGCTACTGTAGTGGCTCCGGCGGGGCGATATATACCTTAGCCCTCTGACCACCAAGTCAGTAAAGACAACCCGAGTTGCCGGAGTTAGATCTCGCCTTCGTCGAAGACCGCTTCCGTTCACGCCACGCGCTTCCCTTCTACGCTGCTAACGACATCCTCTATTGCTCGAGGTCCCATTCCTTTTCCTTATCCTTTTACCTTTTCTATCTCTACATCTATTTTTCCCCTAATTGTGTTGGTTCCATTGGAGTCGGTTGCGACCGATCCGGTGTAGGTGTTTTAGCCATCGGGCAACACGTTGTGTAGCGCTGCTACTGTTTCAAGTTCCGTCGGAAGGCTGTCGTAACGACGCGTCCGTCGAAGGTCTTACTGTATAAGACAGAGTTGGTACTGCCTACCGCGATCGCGATCGCGCTGGTGAGGGCGTTTTTAGCCATCGGGCAACACGTCGGTAGTAGCGTTGCTACACGGTTACGATCCCGTCGGGTAGTGCTGAACAAGCCCCCGTCAAAGACATTGAATTATACCCAAGGTGCTGAAGACGCTCGTCGAGCATTGGCCTTACAACCCAGCGAACCGCAGTTACATTCTCGTAGACAAGCCCAACCCGCACTCGTCGAACACTCAAGTCTTCACAAGTCTCTAACACCATTATCCTCCCGGGCCGGGTATCTTTCCTTAACCCCCCGTTGGAGTCGAGCTACCGTGGGCCGCAAGCCCACACAAGGGGAAAGGGAGTCTCGAACGCTCCGTAACGCGTGCCATCGGCAGTGGTTGTTGCTGTTGCTGTTTTCTTCTTTTTTTGACCGTCGGACTCTTTTTGGGGCCTGCCAGGCACATTGCACTACATATCCGATCTACATTTCGAAGGTTGAAGGACTTGGTGGACTATTGTCATGAAACTAAAGATTTAGAGTTGAAGTTTGTGGCTCTGGACAAACCCAGCATTCGTATACTGCTCTTTACTGATGCATCGTTTGCAAATACAAGAGATTTGTCTTCACAGATGGGTTTCTTGATCGTTATTGTTAACAGATCAGACAATGCAAACATTTTGCATTACGGGAGCCAAAAATGCCGAAGAGTGGCTTGCAGTGTAATGGCTGCGGAAGTCTTAGCGCTGGTTCACGGATTTCATAATGCTTATGTTGTTAAGTATATATCGTGTGAACTATTGGGGAAGGATCTTCCTATTGATGTATTTGTTGATTCTCGGACAACTTTCAACTGCGTAGGAAAGAATGCTGCTACTCTAGAAAAGAGATTTCAGATTGATATTTCGGCTCTTCGTGAGTCCCATCGACTCGGGGAGGTGCGCAGATTGGGTTGGATTCCAGGAAGTACCAACCCGGCAGACGGTCTCACAAAGGCGAAGGTCTTGGAAAGCAACCATCCCCTCGTGTCTCTCATGGTCTCCAACAAGCTTCGTGTGAATCCAGAGGGGTGGACAGAGTCTGAACTACACCTTTTAGATTACCAGCAAAAAGAAAAACCCTGAGTGTCGCTGACCAAGGATACCTGAAGTAGAAATCACTAAGATGTGGTTGACTTATGACGTGCCTGATTTGCTGGTATGCCTAGTGAGATTATTGGAATTCTCTTCTCTGCATGTACTTTGATTTAAGGGACTGTCTATTCGCATCATTGGGTACTATAATCCAAAAGCGGAATTATCTACTCTTCTTTCTAGCCCATGAGTAACGTTCCCTTGATTTACGTGTAAGGTAGCTCGAAGTATAGCTTAGAGCTCCAGAAGAAAAAGGGTAAGGAAGAATAAACATCAGCATTAGCTTTATCCGAGAGGACGCAATTTCTTGCAACTAAGACAACTGTCTTAGAATCCGTTCGCCTGAATTCTGACCCACGGGCTCGCCGCGGTTGGACTCACGCGAATGCAGATTCAATCGGCTGATTACTCCGGGTCGTCCTGATCCTGAAATAACAGCGACTTGGATACCAAAACTTGGCGATTACTCCGGACTGACTAGGTCCTGAAATAACGCGAGGGCAGGGCTTCATTTATTCTGTTCAATTTCTATCTGAACCACTGGTTGGCACTACTGTCTACTTCTTTGATTTGGAAAGGTGCAACGCACCACCACCACCACGATCACCCCGAGCCCTCCTCCCCGCAGCCCGCCGTCCCTGCGTGTAACGACCGCGCCGCCCCCGGCCCCAAGGAACCTCACCCCACCTCCCGCTCCACCGCCATGCACGACGCCGTTCGCGCCATCCAGCAAGACCCCGCCCTCTCCGAGTCCCAGCAGGCCGAGCGCATCCACAATCTCTTCGCTGGGGCCCGCCAGCCGGCTCTCAGCCGCGATCCGGACCACACCGGCCACCCCACCCGCCGCTTCTCCGGCAAGGGCGTTTCCAAGTGCTACGAAAACTACGCGCGCAACTGCTGGCTCAAGGCCGCTTGCTGCGGCAAGTACTACCCTTGCAGACGCTGCCTCGATGAGGATGAGGACCACGGAATCGACCGCCATGCTGCAGAGCTGGTCGCCTGCGTCGCCTGCGGCGACCAGGACAAGCCCGTCGCCGACAATTGCCGCTCGTGCGTCGTCGTGTTTCAAACACGGCGCCGGACGAGCGACACTTGTTGCCAAGTTGGCAGGTACTTTTGTGGCGCGTGCAAGTTTTTTGATGACTCCAAGGGGAAGGAGGTGTACCATTGCCACCGGTGTGGCATCTGTCGCGTGGGTAAGGGGCTCGGAATCGATCAGCACCATTGCAACGGATGTGGCAACTGTTTTCCGATAGACACGCGCGACTTGCACCCGTGCGGGGAGCGCAGCCTGGACGCAAAATGTCCCATCTGCACACACTACCCATCCCAATGCTATCAGAACTATTGATGTGATGCGTTCGCGACGCATTCATTTTGTCATGGATTATCTGAAGGTGCGGCACCCAACACATCTACTTTCATTTGATGATATTTTACCTTCGGAAGAAACAACAATGTATCGGCGACCGACCTTAATCCGCCGATTGCTGTCCTCTATAAAATTATCGTTGGATATGTACGACTGCCGATTCCCGTCATTTCCTGAGAACCCAACGCCACCTTTGAACGTCGAGCTTTCTGGAACGGCGATAAACCCTGGTCCATATTCGGGAGCAGCACATTCCTTCGAGCGACCACCGCCCGTCCCATCGTCATATCCTGCGCCGGTCAGCCACGCAGCTGAAGTTTCTCAGGCAAGGCATGCAAACTCCTCGCGTCATTCGTAGCTAACCCACTGCTAATACTTCCCTGTTCTCTGGCTGCGTCGACGCCTTCCTTCCCACACGCCACGCCTAAGCAAATTGTGTCGAATTATGAAGCAGTCGGTCCAGTTGGACGCTCGACTGTTGGCAGCGGAACTGTTCAGAGTCTTCCTGCCTCGAAGGTACATGCCGCGCAATGGGCCAGGACATTGCAGCCGCAACCGGGCATATCAAGGATGATGTACAGTAACATCCATTCAAATACGGGAATACGAATTGAATGTCTCGAAACAGACTTCGCAACGCTGGCCATTGTCGTGATGAAGAGCATTGCAATTTCCTTCATCAACGACGTTGAATGGTTTTAGGCGATTGGTTTTAGGCAGTTTCTTATAAAAAGCAACCGCGTCAACGACTATTTGAGGAGCACGATTCTGCGGGTCGCTGTCGTACGCAGTGCCAGAAATGCGTAGAAGCAATAAGGAATCGCGTTTGATATGAGGACGCTTAGAGTGTTTATCTATCAAGCACTCACGGGGGGATTTTATTTGTCATGGAGGAGAAGATCCGATAAGAGATTCTTGCGAATCAGGGTAAGGCCGAGATACCGAAGATGGTACTGTCGACGGACAAGCACGCGTTGTTGAAAGCGCTGCTGCGTACCAACCCATTACGGCAGCCGACATGCAAGGCTCTACGCAAGTTCAGGATTTTCGCGGGCGTGGAATTGGACCGGCCGAGCCACGAGGTGCCTCACAAAAATTCTGTCAAGAAAGTGACGGACAAGATTGGGCATCCGTTTTACACGCAGGCTCAACACACCTCGACTTTTATTGTAGCGCACCATCATACATGACTACCCACTGCATAATTATCTCTCGTCCTGATCGTCGTTGACTTCTCGCTGCACCCATTTCTCGTATCTATCATTGACGCGCGCGATGCTTTCAGAGAGTCGCTGTAGTGCCTCTGAAGTAGTTCGATGTATTCTGTCGGAGCAAGTCTGGATTTCGCAGCCTCCAGTTTCAAAAATGAAGACTCTAGCACGTTTACGAGGCCCTGTTTGTCCTTCGACCACTGCACTTCCCGCGACATCACGCTCTTTTTCTCACCCGAATTCCAATGCCGGCTTATCTCCTCTTCCCGTGAGACGGACTCCCTTATCGCGCTTGTCACATCCGTGATCAAGTTTCCGGCAGCTTTGTCAGTGTTTCCACTTAAGCTCCTACGGCGGCGCCCCGTTGTAGACTCCGACTCTGCAGGCCGGACCCCATCACTAACGACTCGCATGTGCAACGATGGTACACCCTCATCGAAACCACCATCCATCGTAACTCGAGATGAATTCCGGACGAATTCATCTTCACAATTTGGCGTCCCCAGCCCGGAAACTTTAAAGAAAACAAGCATCCGCTTTCCCAAAGCAGTAAGGCTATGTCTTCCATTATCCAACGTCGGCAAGAAACTCCTAAAAATTTCCGGATCGTTTTGTCCCGAACCCTCCCACCTATCTTTGTAGACAGTGAACCCAGTGCGTGTTCGCGCATACTGGTCCTTAAGTACAGATGCCGCTCTAACTCAAAGAGGTGGAAGACTCGGTTCGGCGTCCTCGACCCATCCATCAAAAGAGTACTCAATATGCTCGGAAGGGTCATTAAAGCGATCAGCGATTCTTGCCCAGAAACTGTCCCGATATCTTGCTGCGTCAAGCTGCGCTCTTGTCAGCTCTTGCTGTAACAAATTGATAGATTGGCGCCAATGCTCATTATGGCGGAGCATTATGATAAGCCTAGAAATTTCGGAGAATGTAAAAGCAGGTTCACTTCCCGCCGAACTTGTGCCTAATTCAGCCGTATCACCCTCTCTTAGATCGCCAGCAGCATCCCACACAGTGTCAAACTCTGCATCTGAGGGAGCATGGTACATACGCGCGCGCTTGGAAAGGACGGGGTTGTCTATTTTGATCATAAACTCATCAAAAGAGGGGCAAAATGGATTGGATGATATCGTCTCTCTAAACGGAGTACCTTCAATATGAAGAAAAACCACATACCGATAGTTTCTCAACATGATCTCGTTGAGTTTTCCGTATGCTTTCCTGTTCCAATGCCTCGCCATTTTTGATGCTCCTTCTTCTTCAGGGATTTAAAGTATGAGAACATGAGACGTCTGTCCATGACCTCGGGTGTTTCTGGAGCAGCTCGACTCTTCCTCTGAGAATGTGGGTCGAGGACCCGGTCATTGCGAGCAGTAATATTGTCCTGAGCAGTCGCGCCGATACTTGGCGGAAATGACGGACACGTTGATTTCTGAGAAATTGATGCCATGATATTGGCTTTGAAGCTCGGAGAACTATTAGAAGTGCTTGCTGGTGCCTGCGAAGAGTTAACACTGGATCGAAAGGGAGATGGAGGACAAGGGGAATCAAAAACGAAGTTTGCCCCTGGGTTCTGGGGAGGAGTATGGAAGGAGATTCATTGTGTTCCTGCGCGAAGCTGGCATCGAGTACACGTGCAGTGTCGCAAGCAATCTGTTCGACAGCTCGCTGTGTTGCACGTCGTGTTTGCGTAAAATGTCGAGGAGATCGCCGGAGTGCAAGCGGGGAGTGGGGAGCTTTGGAAGCAGTATTACGCGCCTCTATCATGGCGCTTGGCTTGTGTGGGTTTCTTCGGACAGAGAGGGAGAACTTCTAGCATATAAAATCGCGGGAGAAGGTTCTGTGTCTGGTTTGTAATGTTGAGAGACCCAATGTTTTGATCTGCATGTGCTCGTATTTGGATTTAATTCCACCCTTTCGTTGTACTGCAAGTGCCACTGCACCGCATCGAGTCCATGGAATTGTAGTAGTGTGCATATGGACTGGGTGTGGATTGGTATTTCCTTTAGCCAATGGATTTCGACCAGTTCGCAGAATTACCAAGCATTACAGTGGTTCTGTGTAGCATTCGTTGTGGCGTGCGATTAATTTAATGAAAGACCCGGCCAATAGCGTGACCGCACCTGGTTGAAGGAAAACAAAAGAAAAGCGCCTGTTAGGACTGGCCCTCAGAGTGTGTCTTAACAGGCTAGTTTTTGCTTGCCTTGCCCGGTTTTGCCAGGAATATTTTAAAATTCTTAACAAATACGGAGTGCTCCTGACGGCGTCTAGCTGACAGAGTCTGACGGAAGGCTCTAATAAATCTGACAGGCGTCTGTATTGCTGCCAGAAGCACACGACTACTGCGTGGCAGATCCCCATCGTAACTCCCATGGATACACAACGTGGTCCAACCCCGGTGGCACTTAGTTCCCCTCCCGACGTCCCCATGTTCTCATGATCATGGCACAGCGACAGGAGAAAAATGTAGCAGGATTACGTGTCGCTCATCATTGCCAACTGATTTTTCAAAATGGCACCACCTGCGCCAAGCCGCTTGCGTCGAGTATCTCGAAAAATTGCACACAACCGTAAGACAAATAACGCTGTAGTTTCAGCTGTTGCAGTTATTATAGCTATCATATCTCTACATGGAGCCATCAAATGCTGTCCGCACAAGGAAAGGAGACTTGTCAAGCTAAAGGATTTGCGACAAGGGTGGAGTTTCGGGAAAAGCAATCGGATGTTTAATGACTTCGAATTTTCGAAAGCGTACCGCATGGACAGGCACTCCTTCGAACGACTTCTGTTTCTCGTTCACCATCGGCTGCAACAGGAGGACTGCATGGCGCGAAGAGCTGGTCGAGAGCCTGTTTCGCCCCGCGCAAGGCTTGGAATTTTGCTACGACTGATGGCAGGTGATTCGGCGTATAGCTGCATGTCCGCATTTGAGGTCGGGCGCAGTACGGTGTATCATATTTTTCGAGAGACCAGAAAGGCTCTGAACGAAGAATTGGGTCTTCCCGGCTTACCAGATTCTTATGACGGACTAAAGAAGATGGCAGACGATTTCCAGACCTCAAGGTATCCCTGGAACCCGCTACCGGGGTGCGTCGGTGCACTGGACGGCATTTCGATTAAAATTCGCAAGCCGTCTCGTGATGAACACCCTGCTACCTTTTACTGCCGGAAAGGTTACTATGCGATTCCTGTCCAAGCGGCGGTCGATTCTAACTACCGATTCTTGTGCTTTTCTGCAGTTTGTCGTGGGTCGACGCACGACTCGCTAGCTCACGCTGTATCGTCTTTGGGACGGTACTTGGAAACCGGCACGCTGCGAGCGGAATTTTGGATCGCTGGGGACGAGGCATATGTGTGCAGTATTTCTCTTATTACACCTATTGCGTCCTCTCAAGCGACGGATGTGGAGGATGCATTTAATTTCTTCCATTCTTCCCTCAGGATGGACGTGGAACAGTCTTTCGGTATGTTAGTCAACAAGTTCAAACTTTTGAAGCGCCTAGAGTACAGCGTCAACGATTCTGCGGAGATAATCGGCCTTGCAATGAAGCTTCATAACTTTTGTCTTGAGAACAAGGATGGCGCGCGTCTGGCAGTACCTCGCACTGTGGGAGAGTTGCACGAAGAACGGAGAATAAAGGAGGCAGGCAACAGATGGTACGAGATCAGCAAACAACATCACAAACAGATTGTCAACCGCAGGGGATCTAGACAAACGAAGAAAAGAAAAGAACTTGTAGAAATCATTGCGCGTGGAGATTATCGGCGTCCAACAGCGCGCCCTATGCGTGTGCCGCAAGCTTTACTGCAAGATTTGCAGTAATGTAAATCTAGAAGGCGTTGAGACCACAAAAGAGGTGGGATGAGGCTTTGGACGTGGTGGCCTGTATCGGCTAGGGGCTGCAAGTCCGTTGCAGTAAGGTGCTGGGAACGCGGAGCGTGAGCGAGGTCGTGACTAAACTAAGCTTCTGTTCTGTATTTGGACAGGTTCGTCGTTTTCCCCTACTGTTCCAAGACGAAGCTCCCCTTTCGACCATTCCGGACAAAAGATTTCGATATCCGAAGGATGCCGGCCTGTCAACTTGTATTCTACGGACAATCGCAGCTCTGACGGCGGAGGGGTGACAGGTGTGAGTGAACACCACAGCATGGCGGTGGATAAAAGTAAGCGAAGTGGCGATGAGAGTAACAATTTGGAGGCGGTGCCGGCGAAGCGGCTTAGAGAGTACGGAATTATTTCGAAAGATCCATAGCAGACCGCGCATATCTTACAAGCGCGCTAAGCTCCAGTCCAGGTCGGTCGACTGTACGTTGTAGGTTCCTCATACGAAATAAACAAGTCCCCTGTACGTGCATTGATGGTGGGCGCAGATTGTGGAGTTGGCAGCACCTCCATAACCTCTTGAGGGCACGCATCTCCGCGCTGCAGAAGCAGCACCGAAATACCGACATACCTAAACTGAAACGGAGGGACAGCGATTTTTGAACGATCCGCTGTAGTCATTCCGTTGATCGTGGTGAGGGCTGTGTGCATACTGAGGTGTTCGGGATCGGCAGCACGAGCTCGTCCTTACTTTGATACGCCAATAAACGCCCTTCTCCAAGCGAAAGCCGAAAGAGAACCCTTCGCCGCACCACCCCAACGGCCACGCTCGATTTCTCCGGCCTTTCTCGCGTAAAGAGCGTGCCATGCTGTTCAAACAAAATGGGGTGCGATTGGAGACGAACGTGGTAGCGACTGTGTGACGTTGCTCTGGGCGACTATCTGTTGCGCAAGCGCATCATCTGGCGCCTGCGAGCTGGCAGCACGCAAGGCATCTCTCCCAGCCCTTCAATGTGTTGGATTTAACAAGATAGATTCATCAAAGGGTGAGTTTCGGTCTTACACCCTCTTCATCTGGAACGACACGTCTTAGTAGATCGTCACAAAATGCAAGTCCTATCCGCTCTACAGAGGCAGGAGAGTCTTGCTGAAACCATTCATCTCGACCATATTGCAGTCTGGACGAGCGTATGGCATCCCGAATAGCGAAAAACACCGACGCAGCAAGGAAAAGTGGAGGCTCACCAATACCTTTGCTTGAGTGATTCGTATCTTTCTCGTTTCTGGTCTCTAAGACTTTGACTCGAAAGTCCTCTGGAGTGTCCGAAACCCCTGGAATCTTGTAGGTGCTTGGCCCGAGCGTCAGTGTCTGACCAGGCCTCAACCAGGCATGGGCTCCTGTCGAGCCCTTCACGACCTCCTCCATTGTGCACCAATCCAACCCCTGCACAAATGCCCCCTCTATCTGTCCAACATCTAGCGCCGGATTCAAAGGACGTCCAACATCCATCACTATGTCCGTTCGCAGATTCTTGCTTTCCCCTGTAAGTACGTCTATTTCGACTTCAGATACTGCCGCTCCATTTGTATAATAAAAGAATGGGCTACCAGTCGACCCAGGCTTGGCCAGATCGAGATCATCAATCTCTGGGGTCTTGTAAAAACCGGTCGCAAACAGGCTGATGCGGTTCAACCAGGCATGGCTGACGACGTTGAGCCAAGATGCTGTATCTCCGAGTGCGGCTTTGCATGGAGCGAGATTTCTATTCAATTCTTGGCACGCATTTCTCACGGCCATCCCGTAGAGGTCACTAGAATATGACGCAGCTGCGGGTGAAGCGTTGGGTACCTTGTCTGTCGCCGTTTCAGATATAAATATCATCTCTAGTGGGAGCTGGAGTTCTGTTGCTGCTACCTGACACATTTTAGTGTGCAATCCTTGTCCCATTTCAACTCCTCCATGGGATATCAAAACAGATCCGTCTCCGTGATATATATGTACAAGAGCCCCAGCTTGATTCAGAGCCCGAAAACTGAAACTGATTCCAAACATTGTTGGTAGCGCCGAGATGCCGCGTTTTCGTAGTTGATGACTCTCGTTAAAAGCATCCACCATTTTCCTTCTCTCTTCCAGAAAGGAAATGTTAGCGAAGTATTTGCAGTTGCGGAACGGGATGGTCATACGGTCAATGGTTCAGTTCGCATTGGCGCACAAGAGCATTGGTATTTGGAGCCTCACGGAACGATTGCCATACCAGACGAGAATGGGGAAATGGTAATTCTAGCATCAACTCAAGCTGCAGCAATGACGCAAGACGTGGTTGCAAAGGTGTTAGGGGTACCAATGCACAAGGTTGTTTGCAAGGTAAAAGGGATAGGGGGAGGTTTTGGTGGAAAAGAAACACGCTCCCTCTTCATATCAGCAGCGGTTGCTGTTGCCGCGCAAGCAGTGCAAAGGCCAGTGCGTCTAATCCTCGATCGAGATACAGATATGTGGATATCTGGGACGCAACACGCCTTTCTCGCACATTACAAAGCTGCTTTCAAATCCAACACAATTCGAAAGCAGGTGTCTTCGGGTAAAATGCAATGCACTCCCTGGTTGGCCGTTTCCTTCGGACAGAACAGCTTCCAACCAACTAAAATTACGACAATTGGAACAACGGATCCCGTTTCACACGTACAACCTTGCCAGACCGTCTCCTTTTCTTCTCGATCCTCCCTCCGCTGCTGCCACAAGCCCTCGCAATGGCCTTCCTGTCCTCGTTCCGACCGCGCGGCCCCTTCCCCCTCGCGCCACCTGCCATACACGCACGTCCTCCCGCCGACCACGCTCCGCGCCGCGTATGCTCTAGCATGCGCCCGGGCCCGACATCTACGTCATCACCAGCAGCGTTGCTTTGGGCATCCCGTTCGTCGCAGCCGCAGTGCTCTTTGGAGAGCGCATCGTCCGCCAGAGATGGTGCCAACGATGCATCGAATCGGGGCTCATCCTTAGGGGGAAGAAGCAGAGATACGGCCTGCGCTCAGAGTAAGTTGCCCGCTCGACTTTTACAGTTGCACCAGCTCGACCCCTGGAGATCTCCGTACAAGGGCGTCGATGGCCTGCGCGGGCTCGCCACCGTCGCCACGGCGGAGGACTTCCACGTCTGGCACGACGAGATGGAGCGCCGCCTCGAGGAGGCCAACGAGCACAAGTACCGCACGCTGGTCGTCTCGCCGCAGCGCGATCGCGACACGGTCGAAGGGCTGCTGCATGTGGCGGACGCGGCGGACGAGGCGCTGCGCCGCGTCAAGGAGGGCAGGCGGCTCGTGGACGAGGTCGTGGTCCGGTTCAAGTCGGACTGCGAGAATATGGTCTCGGATCGGAAGAAGATGGGCGAGCTGGCGGACGCTTTGTGCAAGAGGCTCACCTACTTCGACGAGGTGGAGACGCTCACCACCAAGTTCGGCGGCGGGAAGGATGCTATCGACCCTACCCCCCCCCCGACTTCGTCAGGCTCCTGCATCGTTTGGATGAGTGCGTGGCGAACGCATCGAGCTCGACTGGAGCCGTCGCGGAGGCCGACGGTTATCTCGCTAGGTTTGTCGAGCTGCAGAGGCGCGCCTTCACTTCGGTACGCGACCATACGGTTACTGTGCTCAGGGAAACTGCGAATACTGTTGCGAAGGACCTCAAGAGCGATCGCGCGAGTGGCGCGGGCTTTCGACATGCCGACTTGACCGACGTGTCCAAGGAGTATTTGCGCTTTCGCACCATTGCCCCAAAGGTCAAGTCGCTTATGACCGAGCTGCACTCTCGCGCCAAGGTGAATCCTGCTGGGAAGGGGCCTCTGACTGGAAGGGATGGCGATGCGGATGCCAGGGGGATGTACGCCCGGGGGGTGAATTCCGTTTCGGACCCGTACTCGAATCCCGCAGCGAGCGGGATCTCGGGGCTTAATACGAACCCGGCGTTTTCGACGAGGAGCACTGCGCGCTTTATTTGTACTCTTGTAAACTTGCTTGACTCACGCGGTCTCGTCGCTTTGTAATTCTATCAATGCGCCTCGTTGTTTGTCTTAAGCTTATTAATGTCATCGGCATGTGGTGCCATTGGGACACGCCGCGTCTGAGCGTAATTGTTGTACAGATTTTGAAACCCCTGCGTTCATCGAACGTGCACTTCTTCGTCAAAGAACTCGGATTTAGGGTGCTTGAGGGATTCAAATTCGAACAGATCTGTGTCTGCTTGTACACGATACTCTGCGTGCTCTGCCTGTATATCCAGCGTCTGCAGTAGGAGCAGGTGAGGGTTATATTCCCCGATCCGTTTCCGTGCTTTGCAGCCCAAACTACTGTTGTTCATGAGCAGCAACTCGAGAGTGGTGATATCAGGGAAAGCGGCAAGTTCGACAACGGCAGCCCCGAACGAGACGGCTTACATGGATGCACGCGAGACCAGCTCGGACGGAACCAAGGGAATGACAAGGAGCACAATTTTTAAAATGGCATAACTGGCTACGGCCCCGCCAGCGGCGCAAGCGACCCCTTGCGACGCCATCCTTGAGAGTGTATCGCAAGAAGGTTTGCTCACGCGGGGTGAACGAGGTGAAATGCTCCTCACGAATGGTATCCCTGGCCAACCGCAACGCCGTCGCAGTCTCATGTGGCTCGACTGCAGCGGCAATGGTGAGCACTCTTGCGGCGCGTTCGCGACGTATGTGCGACAGTGGCAGGGAAGGACCATCAGATGAATTACGCCTCTGCCTGATAACATCGCCGCTTCGCAGCTGCACGCGGAGCTGGATAGCTCGTCTATCCAAACATATTTCGATATGCTTGGAGTGCCTTTTCGTACCGCTGTTGGGCAATCTGAATAAAATGGCAGTTGTCAGTAGCCTTGGCGCGGTCTAAAGCTTTCAACGCGGATTCGACGACCTCGAACATCGAGTCATCCGCACGCCAAGACTTCAGCGCTGAGTTGAATGGGTCCGCACTTGTGTTCTCCATTTCCAGCTTTTCTCTGTCCGTCGAGGATGATTTTGAAACTACTTTCACAAGTCTGTCGATTGACGATTGAACAATATCTCCTAGCTCTGAGCTCGCTCGCTTATTCCCCTGCCCCAAACTTGCACGTTTACTTCTCTTGCTCCCACTTGCCCCTCCATCGCCTTCGTTACTGTAGCCACGTTTGAGGTTATCCATCCCTGCCTCATAACCGCCCTGCCAGATGGTTTTTGAGGACATCTCTACAAAAAAAGTGTCTTCGCACGGCGTTCCAAGCCGTGAAACGACAAACATGATCAAAGCACGCTTGGACGACGCATATAACATCTGCCCATTTTTGGACAAAAAATTCAGAAACCGGTCTGGGTCATTTTGTCCAGAGCGGGCCCACCTGTCCAATGCTTCTGTAAACACAGAACGCGCATCCCTAAACTGTAGTTTAAGTAACTCAGCGCTTCTGTGGCAAAGCGGTGGCACTGAGGGATCCTCAATATGGCCCGTAAATGAGAAATGCACCAAGACCGACTGGTCATTAAAACGCCCCTCAATTACACCCCAAAACGCGTCTCTTGTGTTCCCGGAGTCAAGTTCACAGCGCCTTAGTTCCTGTCCAAGCTTGAAAAGTGCGCTTCTCACCCTTTCGTCGTCCTTCATTAAAACAATCAGCCGAGCAAACTCTGAAATAGTAAAGTTTGGCGCACTGGGTCTTTCCTCGATTTGCTGCTCGTTAGGTTCCCTTTCTTCTACCATGGGGCGTCCATTTTCTCCCACTCTATCCCCGGCGGCCACTAGCGCATTTCGCATCACTGACAAATGCGGTGGGGGCTTCCAGCCTGAGCATGACAGCTCTTGAGCTTTTATGTACTCTTCAAAAGATGAGCAGTGAATGTTAGACGCCACCACCTGTCGGATGTCTAGCCTCTTCTGATGGCACTCGCTCAAAAACAAAAATGCCCGAAAGATCAGCTCCAACTTGTTGCCCGCCATACGACAACCCCAAACACGCCCCAGCTTCCTCAATTCGCCCTTCTTTTGCGAAGACAGAAACGTGTAAACTTTTGTCATTTCCGAGACGTTGTCGTCTTCGTGCAATATGACGGCTCCTAATAAGGCTGGAAACGCATTGAGACTTGCTTGTCTCTCACTGACTTCTACTGAGAGGTTTTGCACGGGCACAGATGGCAAGGCTTGTCTAGAAGCAATCGGAATGCCAAAAAATGAAGCTGGGTCGGAAGCGGAGCGTTGCCGCCGTGGTGATTGGGCGCCTGGAGCCGAAGAAACGGGATGCACACGGAGATCCGTTGACGCGGTATCATAAGGAACACTCCCATGATTTGTTTTTAATGTGTGCACTGCGTCAACGACACATCGCGCAGGCGAAGAAGGCGTGTGTGTAGGGAAGTTTTGAATCCCGGCCGCTTGCACTTTGTGCAATCTTGGAGATCGACGAGTGCGGTGAAATGGGGATGCATCCATGTTGGACGAGTCGATGGTTCTTCAGTTGGTAATGCTCTTAGGGGATGTGATGAAGGATGCTGGGAGAGGGCTCGTGGGAAAAGGAATTTCAATGTGTCTGGGGAGATTGTGCAAGCGGATTCTACAGTATATTTTCGAAGAGATGGTGGTAACCAGCATAATTTGCCTCGAATGCAAATTGTTCAAATGTTTAAATGTGAAAGTTCAGGTGTGAAAGTATGCTTTCGACAGCGCATGTCTGTCAGCTTTGTAGCCACAAATTTCTTTTCAAATTGTCGCATCGGCTGTCGCTGACAACGTAAGCCCCCACTTTTCTTAAACTCAAAAATTAAAACGTAGGAGCCACTCATAGCACGCCACATCACCTCTTCGGGCAAAGCAGAGCAAACTGCAGCAAAACCGGGCATGTTAAGACACACCCTCAGTCGAGGGTAATTTTGCGATCCCACGTGTCAATGTTTAGTACTTCCTGTGTCAGTTCATCCGGAGGGTTCAAAATGGATAGCCCCGTTTTGCTCAACACAATCATCATTGTAAGCACTATGCCGTATATTGCGACCAAGCTGGAGCTCGAAGATCTCAAGATCTGTTCCGTTTCCATTTGGCTTTCGATCTCGGTGTCGGTTTCGGTTTGCGCATCTTTAGGATATAGTGGCATTACGACGACCGCATCACTCTGCATAATGTAGAAGAGAACGGCAATGAGGAAAGCAAGACTCTCGTAAGGACTGAGTTCGGCGGGTAGGATGAGTGCGGCCTCGGCGGACATCAGTACCAGGGAACCAGAAAGTGACACGGTATATCTAGTCATGTGGCCTTGTAAGTGCACTGCTTGCATAACCTTACCGATCAAAACGGAAAAGTAAACGACCCAGAGACTATTGATGAGTTGTGTGTCGCGGATGCTAGCCATGGTGATGGTTTTGGGATAACAGGAATGGGGGGTCGAAACAGAACGTGGCGGAGATGAGAGAGGCGAGAAGATGGTGTCTGGCATCGGTTATTTATGCTATAGGTTTGGTTGCGAGCGGCATGATGGCGTTGTTGGAAAATCTTTGGTGTACAGTAATCCCTCTGCTCTTTTTGGGTTACCTGTCTGGTGCCCTGGCAGCAGGGTTAATTACGAGCATGTTTGCCTCTCCCACCATACCGTAGCGTCTGAATACTGCTCAAAAAGTGGTCCCCGTCCCTTGGCAAGATTTCTCATCATCCTCCGCAAAATCGTTCTTCACCAAAATCCCCTTCCCCGCGTGCTGCGTCTGGAGCCGCCCCCAACTGATAGAAGTACAGTGAACCCTCACTATCTGAATCCTCTGTAGGTGAATATCCTCGATTTCCCTAATTTGCATCCCACTGCTTGGAACGGGCTACGGAGAGTTGATTGTAGGTCACATATGAGGTATTCATGAATATGGCCTAACTGAATACCACAAGCACATCTTACGGACTATGAAGCGTATCAATCCTTTCCCAGAGTCGTCCTTTCATGCGTGATTGGAGAATCGCACCGGCTTTTTGCCACGGGCCTCCGCCAATCGCTGCCCGGGGTTTTCGGCCTTATTATACAGACCCCAAACTGGCCGTTGGCCCTCATGGGATCTCATGAAAGCTATGCGACAGGCGGCGAACGCGGTTCATCCTTATCATATGCTGTACCTTCGAAGGTACCTTTCTTCTTTATTTACAACAGCGGTGAGACCGCCAGCAGCGGAAAGCGGGCTTGCAATGCATCGTCCGAAGGGCGCCAATCAGCAGGCTTTTTTATGCGCGACGTCACGCTTGGAAGGTATCTGTAGAGGGCTGGGTTGTGGCAGTGATCCTGCGTGGAGACTTGTTGCCATAGTTTAGGCTGTTGTTGAGGACGGTGGCCTCCACAGTGGCATCACCTCGAGGTGGCATCTTTACCACTCGTGCCACGGAATAGAAACTCGAGTGTTGCGTGTGAGAGAGACGGGGACCTGGTTCCTCTCATGCCTCCTGGTCTGGCCATCAGACCTGATCTGGCCGCCAATCAGTTGTGTTTGACAAATTAGCGGAAAGATGCTTGCAGGATGGAGCTCGAGAGAGAGCGGAAGAGGAGCTTGCCTCCCAGATTGTTTCAGGGATACACTCTCGCCATGCATTTGGCGACTTAGCTGCACAGCACAGTACCCTTGGTAAATCCTTCGTGCCTATCATTTGTGCCGGAGCAGACACCTTGACGAAGGCGCCGTAACTGGTGTCCCCTGAGGAGAGTGAGTTCACCAAAGTCTGCCTTCGTTTACTATAGAGCGAAGACCCCTCATACTGTACAGGACGCGGAAGCTTTCGTCAGAATGCGACATGGGGATAGCAGGTATTTGTACAGTACTTTTACTTTTTTATCAACATACATCCTCCCGGCCTACACTCTCCTGGCGTATCACGCAGTGTTAAGGGGTTTCCCAGAGCATACGAATGAGCCCACGCCTTCACTCGCCCATTTCGCTAATCTCTAGCTGTCCATGGGGGCTCTTCCCTTTCCCGAACATCTGTTGCAGTCATGTTCACAAAACAGCTTGTCTTCATTCGTTTCTCAATCATCATTGTGTCTCTTGGCAAGATCAACACGATGTCCTCCTGTGTCCGGTACTTTTCGTAAGCCTTATATACAGTTCATGTAGTGCCGACAAGTACTCTCCATGACCGCCAGAAACCGAAAAAATTACTTCTTACTTTTCCAGCGCCAAAACCATCTTGCAAATCCTCTTCACACGGCATCCTTGTCGACCGGTTTTGCGCTCTCACCCAAGAACGCCGTATGGTAGTCCTCTGACCACTTTTGATTCGTATATCCAAAGTAGTTTGCGTCATTGCAGTTGTACACTCTCCACTCACATTCGTCCCATCCGTCCCAGTTTCCCGGGCTTGCCCAGCCTTTGCTGTTAGCTGTAGCTCTAAGCAAAAATGTTTCCGTAATCCCTCGGTAGTCGATGAACGCTCCAGTGACCAACCGCATTACACCGAGCGCAGCCGCGATGCAGAGCACGGTAAAAGATGTTGTTGACGGGTCTATGCCAGTATCGGCCGCGATGACCGAATCAAATTCCTCCACAGGTATCGAAGCCCCGTTTTTGAAATCGGACCTCCATTGCACTGTGTAATCGGCAACGTGGAAAATTCTTCTTGCTATCTCCGTTCTTGCGCTGTCCAAGAATAAGGGCAATACGTCCCCCTTCGGTTTGAGCGCCTCGACCCCCATTCGGGCCTCGCAATTAAACTTCTTTTCTTTCGTTGAGTTCTGAAAACTCGTCCCGACCGTTATGCACTCAAAGCCGAGTCCCTTGAACAGTTCTGCCTCTATCACCTCGGCCTCAGTCTCCTCGAAGTCGGTGAATATGTGTGTTTGTGAAGTTCCCAACGGTGCCGTGGTCCGTTCGGCAGACATATGGAACGGTGCATTGTCCGGGTCCAAAAAAATGAAGGTAATCATGTTGGCTTGCTTCCGGAGCTTGCTCTTCTTCTCGATCATGGTCCCGTCGGCATTTCTTCCATCAACGGTGCACTGTGTCCAAATAGATATGTTGGTCAGACGCTGCTGCATCGCATCCTCTATCTGCGCAACGACTCCCGGTTCGAGATTGAGAAAATTTATGTATGCCGACGAGATGTGCCTGGCGCTGACAGAATCGTTGAAAGAGGAAAAACCAATCTCAAGATGTCCAACTCCGTTGAGTTCTATGTCGAGCCGTCCCTTCGAGCCAACCGTAAGCACTTTCAACCCTCCTTCACTGAGATATCTGTACGTAGTCACCGGCTTGCTCATGTATACAACACCCACCTCCAACAGGATGACAAGCAAAAAACACAGAGCCGACACGAAGGAGATGAAGGCCATACCTGACAATTGGCTTGGGACGCGTTCGGATGGCTTGTAACTCCGCCTAGTTTTTCTGGTGAGGACATGCCATGCAAACCATATTGACGTTCCTAACTGCAAATTGAAGCCAGCCTCAGCTCCGATAGCCACTCTGGTCGAAGCCTTACTCGAATATGCTTGAACAAAATACGCGACAACCCAAACAATAGATTCCAGGATATAGATGGAGCCGATAATGGCGAGGGCGGTGATGACGCCAACAAGCGCGTCGTTGGAAATCATGATGACGGGTGGTGAGGGTTGTCGCTAAGGATAGTGAGACGGTAATTTATAGAACAACAGTTCTCTATTAGATGCTCACCCTTTTCACTGGAGGTGCAACGAAAGTAGATGGACAGACCCTTACCCATTCGTAACCTCTTCACGTACCCTTCATATACATGCATCTTCGGGCGAGTAAGCACAGACACGATGCATGCCCACTCTCTCGGTGAGATACACATCTATGAGAAATGAGACTGATGTTATGGTAACCAGAGCATGTATCGCCTGAGGCCCCCGTCGTCGCTGCGATACGCATAGGGTCAGAAAAGCGGACAGAGAAGATAAGTTCAAGGAAGAAAGGGAAGATGCAATTACACATCCATATAGTCAAAAGGAATGGCTTTGTCTCCAATACGACGGTACGTGCAGTAGTGCCATACTGTACTAAAATATCTCTCCACAGGGACGTGGAAAGTTTCTCAATACCTCCCTCGCGCCACGTTGTCATGTCGAAACCCGAAACTCCAAAGTATTTCTATGAATCTTGCTCATTTTCTTACTTGAAATACTGATATCTCGGTGTTGGTAGATACCGCGCTGCCGACGAGGCACAGGACTCACTACAAACATGAATTGTTTCTTGTGCCCTTTTTCGTTTGAGAGTCAAGGATCTCTTCCTTGTACGGCTGTTTATCAATATGCCACACATACCTTCAGGTAAGTTTGCATTCCCACAATGAAAACGCATTTCCTCCACATTCTTCCCTTTCTTTTCCCAATTTCAGATACATTTTTGGCACTTGGGTGACAAGAAAAATCTGGCTCTGCCGCAGTCACTGCCCTCAAAATTTGCTCATGTGAAGCCCCTCGAATCCTGCCGAATGCAAGTGGTAGTCTCACGACAGCGAAAGTTTCTACAAACCTATCAATACCTAATCGCGAACACTGTTGCTTCCTCCAAGAGTGGACTGCCATTTATCGTTAGAAGTGAATATTCCGGGCACTCTCTCCGAATCATAACACGAATGAGAGCACGACACAACACCGTGTTAACGTCGTCAACATGGTATTATTCCGTGCTTTCAACTCGTTTACTCTCGCTATCTTAACAATCACGGGCAATACTTTCCGCTCTCTCTGCGCATTGTCTTTCCATCGCGTACGCCTAAGGTACCCGTCTACAACGTTTTCAGTGGAGACTGAGTTCACCATGCCTTTGCACCACTTTCAGCCTTTTAACCTCATTCAAGTTCCACCGCTTCACGGCACTTCTCCCGGGCAGAACCTATTTTCGCTCAAGTCAGAGAAGTCGTTACTGTTGTAACATTGATAGGTGGATAATAGGGTGAGGCCATTGAGGGACCGGTATACAGTATTGAACCTGGACAGTAGTGTACTATTTTAAGATACAGTACCCAAGGGTACGTGAACAGAGTGTTCACATCCTAAGCGGAGTAGAAAACAACTTGCACCGCAAATGACTCACCTCATGTCACATCGATCATAAGGTTAAGGATTTATTGATTGCCCTCCTCTCATGTAGTTTTGCAGGTGATGCTGCACAATATTAAAATCTTTCCGCCTTTGGTATAGCTGATCTTCTTTCTTCAATGGCACTTTTCAACAATTCCCATTTGATTCCCCATTCGCTTAGGTAACAGCGGAGGCAAGCGAAGGGTGGTGCGTCCTTTGCGCGCTGGCCAGTATGACCAGGCCATATTTCAAGCCCAACTGCAGCAAAAAAAATTGCACCTACGGCATCATGTCTCTCGAAAGAGAAACATCCCTGCCAGGACCCATCCGTAACCTCTTCGCTTTCGTCCATGCGCGGAGCAGGTGCGCTTTGTTTCGTTTTCTTTGCGGTGACGAATTGAATCTTTGCAATCCATCCACAATCACGATACAGCTCTCGTGACTGTCTTTGACAATATGCACTGGACGCAAACCTCATCTGAAAAAACCTTCGAAGGTACTGTATATGTACTGTACTGTGCGGTTCTTGCATCCCTCTCGAGATCACACGCACGCTGCTTGCACGGAACTGTCTATCCATAGATTGTCTTGTTTTTCCATGGCGGCGGCACGGATCTATGGGATGCTCACGGACAGGCACTTTATCATCTGTAAACGCCAACAGTCTCCACAGGTTGATATATTGTTCAAGCTCATCGAAGCTACCTCTCATCGATGTGCCACCTTACTGAGAGTCATACGTATGTATATGTGGATTTCTGTAGGAGACTTTGCATGCAGTGTCGTTGTTCCCTTCGCTGAGACTGTGAAAACTTCCCTTACAAGACATTGCAGCCAGCCTGGACTGCGGTGAAGCCCCGCTACCTGGATGGTGAACTAGCGATTGATTTCCGTGCGTGTCAAAAACAACTAACAAGTTTGTATCACTCCCCGCAGTAAAATTCCCGACACAACGTCAACATCGCTTTGCGTAAAGGATTGACAGGCGGCTCTGGATTGTGAATGTTCCCCACCTTGGCGTTTTCTCAACCAGTTGCCCATGTTGCACGAACAACGGTCAGTTCGTGTCATCATTTATTCAGATATCATTCACAGTAACAGTTTTCACTTTTCTGTCCTGTTTCACCTTCAGCATACGCCAGGCTATTGGGAGAGAATGCTACAAAAACATCAGTATCGTACCATCTGTTTTACCTCTTCCTCTCCGATCCACAACCTTTTATCAAGAAAAAGGGCTTTCCATTTGTACCATACATATCTGCCCTACAGAAAGATAATGCCTCCTGGAAGAATTACTCTTTCGGGGCACCCTTGGAAAGCAAGTTCGACTTCAAGTTGCCTTGTTGATTTATGAAACTTGGTCGATACTTGCGTTCTGTCAGATCTTTTCCATACTCTCAGCGACAAGACATGAAGGACTTTGATACGTTTGGAATCCTTGGCTTTGAAATTTTTGCATTGACCTGTTGTCTACTAGTACCACACTCCACTGCCACTGTATTTCTAGAGATGGCACACTCACAGTTTTGGTGCCACAACGCGAAGCACGTTTTTGTTCTGTATTCGTTTCAGGACATGTTCTTTGAGCCATATAAGCTCTCCAGCGATCTTCTGTCCTCGTCTCGAATGCCTTCCTTGGAGAGAGAGGTGAAATTATGCCACTTCATAAATATACCACCACCCCCTCGTCTTGGACATCAACACGCATGACACAACAATTGATTTTGATTTAATCTCTAATTCCTCAGGCCAACGCGTTAGACACAAAATGATAGAAAATCACAGAAGTAAACTACGCTTTCCCAACTATCAAATGGGTGTATCTTTATCTTCCTGATGAACTCTACCTAAGTATTCATATGAACTGCAATCTGTTCAAAATTTACGCCCGTCCATGCAGTTGGTGGCTGGCAGAAACTTTATTTTGTTGGAGCATCTTCAGTCAGCCAATCTTCACCGATTCGAGGCTATGGCATCTAAAGCAGAGTGTGAAGAGGAAAGTGCCATGGGTGCCATTTACAGGTCCAACAAGTAGTACACGAATACACGAAATACACCGTAACAGGAACAACCAGAGGGGGGGGATCTCGAGTCACTACATGCAGGACAGCTATTCCAAAATTTTATTGGAATTCATTTTTTGTTACTTTGACGCATCGCAATGGTCTCCGTAAATACTGCAGCCCTACCCTACCTACGCAGGGCTACCTGAATGGCTCTGGACCGCCGCGGGAGAGAGAGCAGACCCTTCAAGGCATTGCACCATCTTTCTGAAGAGCGAAAGGGATCGATCCTGCATCTCGTACCAGTAGACGCCCCCGCGCCCGCCCACTCCGTTATTCGGCAAAGTAAAGAGCAACGACTTCCGAGAGCGGCCGACGACAGGTGTTGTACTCCGCCCTTCGCTAAAGGACGATTCCCCTGCGAGTGTGCTCTACCAATCAAGCTTCCCATTTCCACTTTTGCGTCGACCGAGTCACTATTCCGAACAATCGGTACAGCCACTGTTGTTTACGGCGTTTGCAAGTGAAGTTGTAAGTTCGCAATTTCATGTACTGGCAATAATATTAGGGCCATGCAGCTATTGGTCTATAAAAGATGAAAACGTGCATGTATCATAATAACGACCAAACCAGGTTGTCAAAAGGGACCTTTTAGACCGTTCTCAGATGACAACTTTTAAAGAAAAAGAAGGACTGAGGCGTTACACAGCAATTTGGTATTTATGGGCGGCAAAAAAGATAAGGGCATTTAAACGTTAGCAGTTCTCAACATCGCTTAGTACTTTGTTGGGTCACCTTTGGCAAAGCAACAATTTAAGCACCTCCTCTGCATTGAGTCTACTAGGTTTTGCAGCTCCTCAGGACTTATTTCATCCCATGCTGCCAGCACAAACTCACGTAGCTCCATGACCTTCTGAAACTGCCTCTCGTGGGCGTAATCTCTTCGAGCCAGTATCCCCTACAAGTTCTCAATGGGATTAAGGTCTGGGCTCTTTGCAGGCCAGTCTATGACATGAATTTCTTCCTCTTCGAACCACTCTTTCGTGATCAAAGCACGATGGGCCGGGGCTCCGTCCTGCATAAATGTCCAGCTGTCACTAATTTCCTCGTCAACAAAGGGAACCAAAGCACTTTCTAGAGTATTAATGTACACCTCTTTGTTCATATTACCCTCCACAATAACTAGGCCACTCTTTTTGTTCCCTGCTCGCCCAAGACCGTCAATGACGCTCCACCCTGCTGTCTTTTTGAGAAGACCTCCTCCGACTGCCTCAAATCATGCCAATAGTAGGCAAAGCCGTCTGGTACGTCGAGAATGAATTTCTTTTCGTCGGACCAGACGAATTGCTTCCAATCTGCGGGGGTTCAGGTTACTTTGACCTTTGTCCATTCCAAACGATTCCGTTTGTGCCTTTCTTCCCCCAACGGGGCTCGCATCATACGTTTAAAACGTAAGTGAAGGATGCTTTGAAGCACCTGCCTCACTCTCCAGGGCTTGACAGCAAGTTGCAGGTCTTTGACAAGTCGCGATGAGCTGCTTTTTTCCTTTCTTGCCTCTCTATCGAGCGCCCGACAGGCTGCATCAGTTAGTTTCTTGGGTCTGCCGGGGCTTTTCTTCTTCCCGTATACGCTAGGGATCAGCAGGAAGCTTCCAATAGCGTATTGAGAGCGTTTGAAACGCACAGCTATCTCAAGATTTCTGCAATTGCTTTCGCGAAAGCCAACAATCAAGCCTCGTTCTCCTACGATACGTTGTGGCTTTCGACCCATTTGTGCAAAGGCCTGACCTGCACAGGCAGCATCGGCATGCTCGTTATGTTGTAAAGAGTAGCACAAGTGTAAAAAGCAGGAAAGGGTTTGCATTTTGGCGCGAATTCTTTAAAGAAAACTCAGTAACCTTATCTTCATTGCCACCCATAAATACAGTATTTGATTATATCGACGAAAATTTTGGTCTTTTATAATACCAATGAAACTATGGCTTTAGTCGGGCCGAGGCACGCAAAATGAGGACAAACTTTTATACTTCCATAAGGGGCCCCACTTATGGAAGCATAGGGCTCATAAGATGAGCCAATAGAGGGGTTGCCCTAAGATTATTGCCAGCAATGTATGTATATATTTTGGCCAAAAAAATGAGATGTCCTCATATTATCATTTTAACCCTGTGCACGAGTTTCGTGCCAAATGATTTTGGGGCCGGTCGGGTTTTTTAGCATACGTCCTGCTTGGATTCTAGTTAAGATATGAAACTCAGTCAGTCGAACCCTGACATCGAGCTTTTTCCGTACATATAAAAATGAAGGCTTCTTCCTCAATAGTTTTTCTCGTGTGCCTTCCTCTCTGAACACGTCTTGGTTCGACTTCGTGATTCGGTCCGAATTGGCACGAAACCACCGAAATTTGGCACGAAGTTTATTGTGACTTCGAGACATCGCGTGCATGGGCGTGATAACGCGACAATTCTGGTATTTTTTCGCTGTGGCGCCGGCTTGTCTTGTAGTAGCACCTACATTCCTGAAGAATTGTCGGCGCCACTTCGTGAAACCACGTGCCATGCAGTACAACGGCACGATGGCACATTGTTTCGTGCCCTGGAACGTATGTTTCTTCCTCTGTGCATACGATCCCCAAGCCCCCTTACGTGACACTGTTGACATAAGACCACACTAGAGAGTACACTGCACCTCTCTGCGATGTTTTAAGCGGGATAAACAGACAGACATTCCCGTGAAACTCACTAAAGTGCGCACAGAGGCAGCCGTTAGCCATCTAATTGAGTAGCAATGGACTGCTTTGTTTAAAGAACACTACATCCCCGTAAATGCAGTTCTCTATTCGTTGTGCGCCAGAGGACGTAACAGTACTTGAAAGGGCCAGCTTTTATTGTTACTAGTTCTAAAATGTATCCATTCTGTCTTGATGTTCCTCAGACCCGTCGTCTCAAGTTCCGTGTCAAAGAAGCTTCGAATTGCCTCTTTTGTTCCCCTGTAGGTTTTCGTCGTTTGAGTAAGTCTGCTGTGTGCCATGTAGCCCAGCATTGATCACAAATGGGCTCATGGCACACGTTGCACCACTGACTGATGTGCGCGCCATCTTTCTTGCTCTTGAGTTTACCATTAACCCGTTCGGTTATGGTCCAGGTACAAAGAACACAGTAAGCGCGCTGTGCTGTCACCGTGGCATGACCAATGTGTGTATTAAGACGTTTGGTTTTTGCCGGGCCAGAGTTAAACCGTTCTGACGAGTTCCGCGCAAACATTGGCCTGATGTTATTTAAAGCACGTGTCGAACTTGGAGCAGTACTGTTTGAAAGAACTCCACCAGTACTGTTAAACCATTCTTTAGCGACATTCCGCGCAAAGCTGCCAAAGGTATCACACTCTGAGACCCTATGTCTGAGTTTGCTCTATCCTTTCGATACCTCGTCGTCCTGGGCATCTTGTAGAATGCCACAGATTTGAGCCTCGTTCAGACGATAGATAACTGCCCCGTTGTTGACCTGCATGGTCAAAGGTCTAGCTATTATGCTTACTACCGGATTTTCGGATATGTTTGTTCTTGCCAGTGTCTTCAGAATTCTTGACCCGATGTCAACGCCGCCTTTCACGTGATTCCAGTACACTGCTGGAGTCAATCGTACCATTCTAGATGGTGGCAGAGGGAACCCTCTAGATATTACAAGCTTCAAAATGCCTCGAGTTAAACAATAGTAAGATGCAAAACTATTTAGGTCTGATGCATGCGATGTCTTGAGCATCTCATCGTATCCCTTTGGAATATCCTCAGCAGGCAGACCCACCCACAGAAAACATGTGCTTCGGATGGAGTCCAGGCACCAAGTATAAAAGTTTCTGAGGCTGTCCTTAAACTGGAGCAAAGTTGCATAGATAATGCCGCCCGTTGCGCCCCGTCCCCCCTTTCCTACAACATAAAGTACATGCTGCACGCCTAGTACTGCAGCATGATGGAGACACTGCGCCCGATATCCAGAGGATGGAACGAGTTTTTTAAATAGTTCCAGGCTGTTATTGTCGGTTCCAATGTCCGTCAGTATAGATAGGTCACCGAACTGTGCTGCGAGAACTTTTGCCTCCTCAATAGTCCTTAACGAAGTCATCGTTTTGACATCAACAGCTGCAACAAGCAAAGCATCATCGCTGTCAGAGTCCCTCAAAGAACAGAGTGCATCGGGGCTATCGGCGAGCATTTCGCTGGACTTGCTCGCTACCAGCCTCGTGGCTCTAATGTATTCTACAGACAGTTTGCGGTCTTGAAAGAGACGATAGCCTCTACTGCCCAGCCCAAAGTCCCCTGGTCTGCCTTTTGCCAGTATAGAGGTATTAGATTGAAGGTAAGACGGAAGACCTCTTAGAACATAGACTTCATTAGTTGAACCTTCTTCCATGCCGCTGGTAGAGACCAGCGGCTTCATTACCCAAGCCTGAAGCGAGGATTCGTGTATTGATTTGACCATTTGCGTTGCTTTCTCCACTGGGGAGGGCTCCGCTTCGTCCTGTCCAGGTGGCTGCTCCGGTAGCACCAGAACTCCAGAGTGTAAATCTTCTTGGGCCTTTAGAAGGGCTTCGACTAGATGGCGTTTTAAAAGACGGCCGCCTATCTGAGGTACCCTGTCGAGATTTTCCAATAAAGTTAGAAGCGTATCTCTTCGCTCTGATGCAACCCTAGATCTAGACATGGCCAGCACAGTGTCTGTTAGGGTCGATGGGTCAAGGTCTGATGGAGCACGGCGTTTCCTGATGCCTAGAACGTTGAACACACTGTCATATCGAGACCTGAATATTTCTAAACACGCATTTGCGCCAAATGGTAGCGGGTCCGTTGACACAACACGGCGCCCCTGCAGCAAATTTGACAAGCCCTCCATATTACTGTCATGATTCGACGCGAATGCGTCTAAGAAGCAATGAGCAGTCCTTGAAGTGGAGTTGAAAGCCCTGAGAAGAAACCAAACATGGTCCTCACTCTGATAGAATGCGAGTAAGAGGACCCTGTTAAGGATCTGCTCGATAGCAAGGCGGCCTTCATTCAATGGGGTTGGGTTATTGGCGCGCGTGCCTGCAGTGCGCTTTCCAACGCTACTGTCGAACAGGGTTTGTATCTCTGTAATGGCTTGGAGTTTATCCCCTTTCCCCCGGAACCGGTCATGGGGCACAACTGTAAAACCGCGAGACCGAAAAGTCCGCAGATTATTCACAATCATAGATGCAATCCTTCCCGAGCAACTTTCGCGATACAAAACGGCCTCAATGTGACGTCCATGTGCGCTGGTTGAGGCATCCTTTAGCCGAGCGTTGTAGACAGCTCGGCAACCACTCTCTGACACGACTATCCCCCTTGGCGTGCCCGTATTGCACCGTCCCCGAAGACAAATGGGTAGGACAAATCCCGTTCGTGTGTACCAATGACACTAACGCCGAGATCTTTAGAAAGAAAGGCCACTACTTCGCGAGAGTTATAACCTCTATCTGCAGCTATAATTGCGTCCGTCATTGGGCGGAGGGAGCCACTAGTCGCAGCACCTTTTAGAAGTTGTATAAGGCGCTGCCAAATGTGCAGGAGCTTCTCTCCGACCCTCGTGAAGTGACACCCAAAAAATACAGGGTGTAAGGCCGAACATAGCGCGTTACCAACAGGACCCAACTCTTTTTTTGGGTTGTTGTGCTGTTGCAGACTGGTTAACGTTGTGACGGCTCGAGAGGACATCCTGAGATGATCGTCATCAAGTGATAGAATCGTGGCACCTGGTACATATAGAAGCCGCCGATTACACGCAGCCACTTCTTGCTCTATTTCCATTATCAGCGCGGTAGACCGATTGTTAGTTCTACACCATCCAGTAGGAGAGTAGTCTACAATACTCCTCTGCGCACGAGTTCCACTTAACGCAGACCATATATCCTTGTATCTTTGAGCCGATAACCCTATCTGTAGGAAGTTGCCGGCCTCATCGGGTTACAAACAGTGACTGGGGCCTCGTCGTAGCTGGCACACAGCACATGTAGTATTATAAGACTGGGCATTTCATGTGCTGTCGTGGCAGGCTTGTTCCTGAGTCTTAAGCCTTGATTTGCAATTGCGGCTAACTTCTCCAGGATGCTGTCTGGGAGGAAAGTTCTTACCGCTTCTAGTCGTGTGAGAGGCGAAAAGGCGTCATTGTCCTCTTGCCCAGCAGAATTGTCCATTACACGCCTGCTGGCGACATCTTCATGTACCCTACGAAGCATATCAGAAGCTTCTGTGAGATACCGACCACGCAAGGCTATGTCTACATCGTCAAAAGCCACTTCAACGTCCTCAAAAGGTGAGATGTAATCCCAGTTCTCTAAACCTCCGCACTGGTCACTAAAAACCCTCTCGGCCAATTCTTCTGAGGTATAGGCGCCCCCGCGAGATCCAGCTTCGGTTTCATAGGCCTGTTCCCAGCCAGTGGCCCATCGCTCATCATCTGGATCACAGAACAGGCCTGAGAACAGGTCCTCAGAAACTGAATGTGCAGAGGCTGGCACTAGTACTGATGTAGCTACGAAGTCCGACAAAGGGCGCAAACGTTCAACCTCTTCATCTCCTATCTGCATGTCGGCACTGGAACTGCTTGTGTCTGTGGCATTGTCCATGTTAAAAGTAACAGCTTCCACGATTTCGGGGTTCTCTTGGGAGAAGGCCAGGTCTTCACTGTCCAATGACGCCTCTGTATTTAAAAGTTGTGATGGCTGATTTAGGGTGGCCTGTAGAGCCTCCGAGGACTGCTGCGGGAGAATTTCATCATCATCAATGTCTTCCACATCGTCATGTATGTTAGGAAGAGGTTGCGTCGGACTAGGAAGAGTCTCTTCAGGCTGACGACAAGGAAATTCAGAACCGTATCTAACAGCTGTAGGCGTGCGTTGCGTTGATAAAAGAGGAGGTGGAGGTACTGTGGTTTCAGGGAATTCGGTCCAGTCATCACCAAATAGACTACGTCTAGTCCCGTCGGTTAAAGTCTCAATACTTTGTCGTGCTATTCGTGTCGGAGGCTGCAGTAAAGGAACATTTCCAATTTGATTTGAATGGTAGCTTGGAGGGGTGTTCTCTGTTGCATCTGCTGAAAGCTCCCGCACATTCTGGCTCATCGTGTGCACCAATTTCGTATCTGCGACTGACGACAGATAGCGACTCGGCTGTCGGCCGCTTCACCCCCGAAAATGATCCGCTGTAGCACCTGGGAAGCTCAAGAACCGTAAGAGATTCTTCGATACATTCGGCAATGGCTACCACGAAGATCGAGACAAGGTCTGCGATCATGAATGTCTCGAATGGACGGCACGAAATGTCTCGAAGTTCCACGGAGACATTCGTGGTTTTGAGACATACTTAAGACACAATTCGTGCATGAACGTCATTGGCTACACGTTTTCTCTCTGTCTCCATATTTCACACAGCGTCACCGATTTTTATTCTCCCTCGTGCCACGTTCGTGCCGTCTCGAAGTTTGGCACCGGAAAACGGCACGATAGCTTCGTGCCGAAAAAAAACGGCACGAACGGCGCACAGGGTTAAGAGGATGTATGATGAGGACAGGTGCCGGTCAAACAGACAAGAGGGGTACTCTTTGTACTACAGAGCCCGGGCGATAACTGCAAGCTCCGATAACTGCGATTACAGAGCGGGCTCCTCAATAGTTCGCATTTGAATAGTTTGTCATGCCAGTAGTTCCCTTTTCTGACGATGTCACGGCTTCCCAGACGTGAAAGCATGTACCTATTCAGACCTGCGCGGCCGCCACTGTTCTCCTTTAAATTGTTCATGCTCCAAGAGTACGAGGATAATCTCTTCTTCATCGCACCCCGCAGCAGTCCAAATTGCGCGCAATGACGTTGAACTGCGCAGCCGCCGTCAAAAGCATGCGCAAAACATTGACTTTCCTCTAAAAAGCAGATATTATTGACCAGCTCTGTAATGAGTTCATCGTGAGAGATACAGCAACTCGTTTCAGTTGCAATCCGCGAACAATTCAAAAGATCCGTAAGAATTCTTTACGGACGCTCAATGCTGTGCAAAAACCCCATCTAACACACAGTTCAAAGCACGCCGTCATCTAAGTATCCAGAGATCGATGTCGCACTTTACGAATTTGTGCAGATTTCTCGCGGAGCAAAGGTGGCGCTTGCAAGCTCGGTTCTCGGCTGTCGAGCGTTGCAAATTAGAGATATCCTGTTGAAAAAGCCCATGCACCTCCCGACATACATCGCCTACAATCGTTTTAAGCCTCTCCGATGTGGGTGACTTCTTTCACATGGAGGCATGCACTACGTGCCGTCACACAACACGGTGAAGGCGAGAGCATTTCGTTGCGAGATGTTTGGGATGGGATGTCTCGCCTTCGTGAACGCTTGGCACATTTTGATGAAGAATATATCTTCGATACGGTTGAGATAGGCTGGTTTTAAGCTTTTCCCGAAAAAGACCTACATTCTATCATGTGAGGATTGGAAGAAACTCCGAGGGACGAAAGATATGAAATAAAAGGCTCGTGTTTCTCCCTTTCTATGTACGAATGAGAATGGGAACTTGAAGGTTCCCGATGAGCATAATATGCACCACGCAAAATCCACGTTGTTTCAGAAAAGGTCGCCCAGAAGTAGAGTATTTCAACTAGAAAACCGCGTTGTCCCACTCCGTCACGTTTAGCAAATGGGCTTATTCTGTATTATTGCCGTTTGTTCGAAGAAAATCGGCAAACGCCGTAGCCCTTGCGATGGACAATTGTCGACCACATGGTGCAGATTTGCTAGACGCCTGACGGGAAGTTTCAAGGGCTTCCTCTTCCCCAAAACTGCACCTCGGCTTTCCAACCAATGGAAATGGGAGTTATTGAAGCATTGAAGCTGAAGTACAAGTCCCGATTGCCCGAAAGAAATTCGGCTACGGTAGAATATCGAGAAGTTCTGCGGGGTCGCGAAAAAGTGAAGGCTGGTATGAAGGGGCTAGATGAAGGGTGTGATCACCATATGTTAGATGTCTGCGATCTAGGGTCGCGAAAAAGTGAAGGCTGGTATGAAGGGGCTAGATGAAGGGTGTGATCACCATATGTTAGATGTCTGCGATCTAATTCACGAATCCTGGGAGGACAATTATGAACGAACTGTAGCCCGCTGCTGGATTAAGGCAGTTATTTTACCAGGTGACGTTAATAATCTGATCGGTATTCACGGCAACGTGAAGAGAGAGAAAGATTTATCTAACCAGAAGATATTTCAGCTATCGTGGAAAAGCTCTCAAAGATGAACCTACACGACACTGTGAATTCTTTTTTGGATGCAGAGTCTATTGATGCTGCGGATCTTCGTAGGTGGGTGACAATTGAAGACCAAGAGAGCATATGCGGTTTGTTGGTTAATGAATCGTTTGAAGCCATCGAGAATTGTTTAATGGGGATCATACAGGCCAATGTTGAAAGCGAGGAAGCCTCTGCGAATGAAACCCCAATTGTTGCTGAGAAACTACCGCCACTGTCCGATGTTGCGCAGTTCTTTGAGGCAGTGGAGGCTTTACCGGAAATGAAAGGTGCCATTGCGTCCAGTGAGGGGCTTCTTCGAGCAAAGCAAGCCTTTTTCGAGGCCCATCGAGAGCAGACGAGAAACAGAATACGGCAGACGCTCATTTTCGAGCATTTCGAGTAAAGGACCAATGACAGCAATGCGATCTTAACAGTTGGTTCTGTCAATAGTTCGCATTTTTGGGTCCTGGCAGGGGGGCGAACTATTGAGGGGTGGTTACTGTACCCGATAAATGAAGCGACAAGTGGGGAAGCATTTCCGGAGTCACTTAAAAATTACTAAAAAATGGGACCGTTTCAGATCTGATAACTTCAACGTTTGTATCATACATCCAGAGCGTCATATGGGCTGCTTTGAAGGGGTTACAAAAAATTCAGTCCTCGATCAGGCGACAGATGGTCGACGGCCAAAGATAGTCAAAATATATATATGTTTTTCAAATAAAAGTTTTGAGGTGTTAGATCCTAGAATCTTATGAAATATGTGACGGACCGCAAGGACAGACTGTCCGCATTACAGTCTGTCACACGCGGTATTTAGACCCACGAGACGGCGACGACGAGTAAAGACCGAACCATGAGGATTACGATTTATCAGGCTATGGCCCGCTTCGCTTCACTACGCAACACTTCGAACATCGCATAACAAACTGGATCGCGCTTACCCCAAGCACGCAGGACCGGCACGCACCCGCCGCAGCCAACCCCCAGTGCACAACCAAGCCGGAACGGAAACGCCCAACACAAGGCAGCCCCGTCCCGAATCCTCATCAACCCCCCCACTGCCTCCCGCAGACCTCCTCTACATACCACCGCCACACCCACGCGCCCCACGCGCCCACTCCAATCCCACAATCATGGACCGCCGTGACATCCCCAAACTCGAACCGTCGAATTACGGTCCCTGGCTCATCGCACTCCGATCAGCCGCATACACACACGACGCCATTGATCACCTAGAAGGCAACCCGCCCACCCCCGACAATGAACAAGACGTACACACACACACGATAGCGAAACACACGCTTATCGGCAAGATGATCGCGACCATCCCCGCAGACATCCTCAACCTGTTGCTAATGCCCGACGAGCAACCCACCCCGTACGACATCCTGCAAAAACTAACAGTTCACCTTGACATCACAAATGCCAGCGACCACATTTATCTCAAGCAACTGGCCGAGCAATGCCAAATCGAGGAAGGGCAGACTGTATACGAATACGTCAAACGCCACGAAGCTATCAGAGCACAAATGATAGCCGCCCGTTTCCCCGATATAGCCAACCAATCCACCACAGTGGACTACATGATAGACGGCCTGAAAAAGAACCCTAACACAGTACAAATAGGTCTCCAGCTGCTCTCCCTCCAACCGAAGAGCATCAAAGACTTCGTGCACAAGTACAACAGGATCGACAACTACCGCCTAGCCATCCAACCAAGCAAAAACCCTTGGCAAGCAGCAACACCAGCACAACCCGAATACACTCGCACACCGAGACAACGGGCACCACGGCACATCACACGCCACCCCATGACATACCACCCCAACGCCTGTCGACACCACATCTCCAAAGGTTTCCGGCGCCCGCAGCACACCGACGCCGACTGCCGCGATCCGACACACCCGCGACACCAGAAGGCCTGGCGCAAGAAAGCATTGCCCAAAGCCCGAGTTGTACAGGAACCACCTTTCCTGACACAACCAGACCAGGAAACCGTCGACCCCGAATCAGACGACAACGAAACATACTCAGCAGAGGGTATGTTTAAACTCGACTCAGCCGCACACCCCACCCACACCTCCCGACCGTTCCCACGCATGAGGCGATTACCTCGCCCCACCAAATCAATCACAGCCACTAACCACTCCACACCATGCACGCACGCCGGCACAATACAGACTTATACGAATAGAGGACACCGAATACGCCTCCGAGCGGTCCACAGCCCCCAAATACCGTATACGCTAGTATCCGTACACTCTCTTACGTCACTAAACTGCACGGTCACGTTCAATCACCAACAAGCATGCATACGAGACTGTGACAACACAGTAATCGGCACAGCCCCCTGGCACAACATACTCCAGGCATACGCCTGGACCCCCCGCAAAAGAACCAAAGCACACACAGCTAAAGGAGCTCGCACCCGACCCCGAGCACCATCCAAGCACCCCCCTCGCACGCACGCCCCCCCAACACAGCGAAACACCACAAACCCCACCACAGACAACGTCAACACAACAAACCCCCGCCTACTCCCCAACACCAGTACGGCAAAAAGACGGGCACCCAACATCCAACACTTCCACACGGCCAACCCCTACACACCCAAACAGATCACGCACAACACAGCCAGAGCATATGACTGGCATCTAGCACTCAACCACGCGCCCCCCAAAGCGCTACAGCGCATGGCAAAAGAACGAACCATTCCCAGCCTTCCGCCAAGCCTCCAAGGCGCGCCGCCCCCCATCAGTTGCTCCTCGTGCGCACACGCTAGGCAACAACCCCAACCACACCAGCTCGCACACCACTCCCAGCAGATAGCGGAACAGCTCAGCTCGGACACCTGCGGCCCAATCTCCCCACCCTCGACCCATGGAAACGAACACATCTTCACATGCATTGACACAGCGAGTCGGTATCTCGTCACATACTACCTACGACGCCGACAGGAGGTCAACACAATAATTCCCCAACTATTCAAAACCCTAGCCATACAAAACAAACTCCCGATCGCATACAGAACGGACAACGCCAAGGAATTCACATCGTCACATGCCAAGGCCACGTACAGTTCGCACGGCATACAGCACATCGCAAACACGCCCCATCAACCACAAGAGAACTCCATAGCAGAGAGGATCAATAAGACGCTCTTCACAAATGCGCGCGCCGCGTTACACCACGCCGATCTTCCACCAAAATTCTGGGAAGATGCAGTACGAGATGTAGCCTTCAAATACAACATCATGCGGCATAGCGCCACCGAACAAAGTCCATGGGCACTCTGGCACGGACGCCCAGCCCACATGACCCGCATCTTCGCATTCGGGCAAATCGGCACCGCCCCCATACACGCCCACAAAACCAAACTACAAGGGCGCAGCGAACCCGCAAGATATATGTACCCCATATCGGAAACCCACGTCATGACCCTCACTATACACAACCCCCGATACCGCATCATCAGGGCAATCGACTTCCGACCATACGCCAGGCACCAGGACCCCAAGCACACGTCCAGCCGAGCTTTCAATGTCACAACCCCACGACACAAAAAGCGCCAAGGCACGCGCACACCAACAAGACACAACCCACTGCCCAGCAAAATCGACGCCACCACCACCGCTCCCCGGCACGTACAAGCAGCGCGCAAATACCCGGACGCCCAACAATGGACAGCAGCACACAACGACGAGCTAGACACCCTAGACAAACAGCGCACTATCAAATGGATCCCAGCGACAAAAGTGCCGCCCAATGAGAAGCTCATCCCATTAACCATGACATACCGGTACAAGCGCACACCCGACGGCAAAATCGCGAAACGCAAAGCCCGTTGCTCTATACGAGGTGACCGCATGAAGGCAGGACAGCACTTCCACCCAAAGAAAACATCCACATTCATGGCCGAAAAGACATCTGTACGCACCTTACTCGCAATCGCAGCAGCAAAACAATGGCCCGTACAATACATGGACATCACCGCAGCATACCTCCATGAATCCGACGACCAAAAATTCCCCGTCTACGTCCGCCAGCACCCACGATTTGACGGCTCAATGAAACATCCCCACCAAGCGGGACAGCTTCTCGGCAACCTCTACGGAGGCCGCTCAGCAGGACATCGCTACACATCCGGACTGCAAAAACACCTCAAATCGCACGGCTACCGCCAAGGCGACAGTGACCCCTGCCTGTTCACCAGCGCCAAGGCCGACGGCACGCTGCTCGTCACCGTCAGCATGGACGATTTTTTGGTCACCGCGTCGAAACAACGTCTCATCGACGACCTCCTGGCCACGCTGCAGAAGAAGTACACCATCAAGAACCTCGGTTTTTCAACCACGTATCTCGGTTGGCAGATCAGACGAGATGCAAAAGGCAGCATACACGTATCACAACAACAGGCCATCGAAACTATCCTCCAGAAGCACAACATGGCCGAATGCAACCCCAAAACCACACCCGCGCCGCAAAAACCAAACAAAACAACACTGAACGAGACGGCACCCATTTCCCCCACCCTAGCCAGCCACTATCGCTCCATCCTCGGAGACCTGAGATATGTCGTCGACAGCACTCGATATGACGCATATCATACCACCAACCAGCTCACACGTCACAGCCAGCAACCGACACAAGCAAACTGGCATCAGCTCAAATGGTTACTACGGTATCTCAAGGGCACCAAGGCCCAAACCATGTCCTACCACGCCAGCTCACCCGTCTGCCTCCGAACGTACAGCGACGCCGACTACGCAAACGCGAAAAGTCGCAAGTCACTCACAGGAATTATCCACACAATCGGGCACTCACCGATAGCATGGACCTCCTCTCCGCAAGACGTCGTGGCCCTATCCACATGTGAAGCTGAATATATAGCTGCCTCCCGCGCAGCTCAACAAACACTATGGCTCCGCCGACTGCTCGCGGACATGCAGCACCCCCAACAACATCCCACCACCATCTTCATAGATAACAAATCAACGATCCAGATAGCCGAAAACTCGGCCCCCACACGTCGCCGCAAACTCATCGATGTGAGGCACCACCACCTCCAGCACCACATTCAGAGCGTGAACATAGCAGCAGAGCACATCCCCACCGTGCACAACCCCGCCGACCTGTTCACCAAAGCGCTAGGCCCCATTCGGTTCAAGGAGCTGTGTCAAATCATCCAACCAAACGGCACCCGCAGCCCGGATCCAAGAGCACACCCCAGCTCCACATCCGCGCGCACCCCTCAGCGTCCCCCGGGACTGACGGACCGCAAATCTCTTCATCAGACGCTGAAGGGTGCACGCGTCACGGACCGCAAGGACAGACTGTCCGCATTACAGTCTGTCACACGCGGTATTTAGACCCACGAGACGGCGACGACGAGTAAAGACCGAACCATGAGGATTACGATTTATCAATATGTGCTAGACCCTATCATAAGATTTGATAACTGAAAATCCCCGAGACCTGCAACAAAGGGGGGTCTCCCCAGGTGTTGTAGTTATCGCGCGGGCACTGTACTTCAAAGCAGAGCTGGTGTGAAACGAACTACAAATTGTACAGTAGAGCCTACAGTATTGCCTGTCTTTCACTATTCGCATACCCATTGCTGCGCTCCCAATATTATTGGAACTCTCATTATCCATCCAAGACCAGACATGGATTTTTCATTTAGCATGCTCAGCCATATTGCCCCAGTCAATTGCTCTGGCCTACTCACTTGCCAAAGACATGTCTTTGCGAGACGGGAGCTCAGATTGTACAGCACCCAACTGAGAATCAATGCGTCTCTGCTCCCAGCTTCGTCATCACGAATGAGAACCAGGCCATGGAAAAGCCCGTCGAAGAATTTCTGTCGGAGCGTCGTGCGTAGCGCATAGGTCACAGAGGCTTGGTTCCTTTGATCCACTCCAGCATCGTCTTTCATGTCTGATTGGAAGGGCGTTCGGTATTGGCATTTCTCCTCGCGGCTCCACCACGTGCCAGTCGGTTTGAGGCAATGCCCCCTCAATCAGTCTTGACGGCAACGATGCTGCTCGCCGGCGATTTCTAAATGCGGATGGATTCGCGATGTACACGCCATTCAGGAGCCATGTCAAAGTGTGACGTGACTCTTGTTACCACCTGGATCCAGCCGTGTTTGTGGCAGTGGCCCTCCATACATGGGTTTTGTTACCATAATTCAGGCTGCCGTGGTCGACGTCGCGCACCCCAATCCGGGTTACAGCTTTTCCAACGTGCCCTTATCGGCTGTGGCGGCATCCATGCTTGTCGGTCTCGTGAGAAGCTCCTCTTCCTCTTTACAATGAGCCACAGAGGCACTCACGATTGGTCAAGACTCAAAAGGTGCCACCTTGGGATAATGATGAGTGGATTGGCGATAAGGGCACGTTGGAAAAGCTGGAGGAGGTATGATCACTAGGCTCGGCCCAACGCTTTCTTCGAGTCCTCCACGGTGCGAACGTGCCCTAACCCCCACAGCGCACTTAGTCACCGCTTGCTGCGAGGATACACTCTCGCCATTTCAGTGGGGTTGTCTGTGTAGTTGGTGACGTCTTTCATTTCAAAACATTGCAGTTTAAATACAATGAAAGACCAGGAAGCTAATGTCAATCTGACTAAGCGTTACCATAACATAAACTCTTCAAATTTTATTTCTTTTCAACTTTGATTGCAACGACTTCTATTTTTCTTTGGTAGAATGACTCGTTTGAAATTTTTCTAAAGTTAGAACCGAAGAGAAAGCCCTCAACGCAATGCTTCTGTGCTGCTGGAGAAAAACGCTTACCGTAAGCCGATCTTTTCTTTTGAACATCTTATGTGCATCAACGAGTTGGTTTTCGCTAGAACCGACAAGCGACTGCTTTACCTGTGTTGATGGCCTTGTGGTCTCAAAAAAACAGAAGTAAAATCGCGCCTTGGGTTGTCTAGAAAAATTAAAATAGCTTTTGAATCGTATTGTGACTAACAGTTAGATAGACACTAATGGTCGGATAGACACCAATGGACGGATAGACACTAACGGTCGGCTAGACACTAATGTAGTCCCAATCCCTGGGGTATCATGTTATACTAGGACTTTGGTTTCGAAGATATCAACACAAAACCTTTCACGATTGCTCAATAACGCCTCTTTTTCAAGCATTTAAAAAACCAACCGGCAAGGACGTGCTGTTCTCACAAAAATCGATCCTTCCGCAACGCAGAGGTCTACTGCCGTGGCGAGGGTATCTTTTTCCTTCTTATTGAGTGAACAAAAGTCGAGAAAAAGCAAGGTGTGAAGTAGCCAGGTCATTTGTCAACTAGACACTAGCTAGGGTCGAGAGTGTACCGTTAACTACTGTACAACGGAGACCTCCAGAATTTTTACGGAGAGGTCTGTTGGATATCGCTACTACATATACTGTGCCCATCCCTCTCCACCTGTCTCCTGGCCAGGGGGCACTGCCTCTTACCACAAGATCCCTCCGGTCGTGACAAGGGCAGAGAGGATAGTGTCGCTCTTGTTTTCCTGACAGAGCGAGTACTGCACACAAAGTTATCTTCTTGGCACAACCCGTCCTCCTGGGGGTTTACAGTGCTTTGAGTGGGTTGCCCAAACAACAAGAGCCATGGCCCACGTGCTCACTCGCCTACTCCGTTAGACTAGAGCTCTGCATGAGAGCGCTTCCTTGTCTCCTTAAAGTTGTCGTGTTCGCGAAGCAGCTTGTTGTCATTTGTTACTTCTTCACCATTGCGTCCCGTGGAAGGCGATCAATACGTTCTCCAGACCAGATTTGGAAGAATTAACCTCGGGTTCCACAACCGGTGCAAACTGATGTGCGACACTTCGGTAAGCATTATATAAACTTTACATGCAGTGTGTATAAGCACACCTGCTGCGAACACCAGCAAGCGAACAATTCACTTCTCACTTTTGCAGCAGCAAAACCATCTTCCAAATGCACTTCACACAGCATCCTTGTCGACCGTTTTTGCGCTCTCACCCACGAACGCTGTATGGTAGTCCTCTGACCACTTTTGATTCGTATATCCAAAGTAGTTTGCGTCACTGCAATTGTACACTCTCCACTCACATTCGTCCCTTCCGTCCCAGTTTCCAGGGCTTGCCCAGTCTTTGCTGTTAGCTGTAGCTCTCAGCAAAAATGTTTCCGTAATCCCTCGGTAGTCGATGAACGCTCCAGTGACCAACCGCATTACCCCGAGCGCAGCCGCGATGCAGAGCACGGTAAAAGATGTCGTTGGCGGGTCCAGGCCTGTGACGGCAGCCGTAATCCCGTCAAATTCTTTACCAGCTGTTGAAATACCGTCGACGAGCTCGGACCTCCACTGGACCGTGTAGTCGGCAACTCGGAAAATTCTTCTCGCCATCTCCACTCTTGCTCTGGACACCAATGCATGCACTGCGGTCCCCTTCGATTCGAACGCCTCGACTCCCATTTGGGCCATACAGTTAAAATTCTTCGCTTTCATTGCGTCCTGAAACCTCGTCCAGACCGTTATGCACTCAAAGCCAAGTCCCTTGAATAGTTCTGCCTCCATCACCTCAGCCTCAGCTTCCTCGAAGTCGGTGAATATATGTGTTTGTGAAGAGTTCAGCGTTTCTGTTGTCCGTTCGGCTGACATTTGCAACAGTGCATTGTCCGGGTCAAAGAAAATGAAGGTAATCCTGTTGGCTTGCTTCCGGAGCTTGCTCTTCTTCTCGATTATGCTCCCGTCGGCATTTCTTCCATCAACAGTGCACACCGTCCAAATAGATATGTTGGTCAGACGCTGCTGCATCGCATCCTCTATCTGTACAAGGGCTCCCAATTCGAGACCGAAACTATTTATGTATGCCGACGAGATGTGCCTGGCGCTGACAGAATCGTTGAAAGAGGAAAAACCAATCTCAAGATGTCCAACTCCGTTGAGTTCTATGTCGAGCCGTTCATTCGAGCCCACCGTAAGCATTTTCAACCCTCCTTCACTGAGATATCTGTACGTGGTCACCGGCTTGCTCACGTATACAACGCCCACCTCCAACAAGATGACAAGCGAAAAACATAGAGCAGACACAAAGGAGATGAAGGCCATACCTGACAATTGGCTTGGGACGCGTTCGGATGGCTTGTAACTCCGCCTAGTTTTTCTGGTGAGGACATGCCATGCAAACCATATTGACGTTCCTAACTGCAAATTGAAGCCAGCCTCAGCTCCGATAGCCACTCTGGTCGAAGCCTTACTCGAATATGCTTGAACAAAATATGCGACAACCCAAACAATAGATTCCAGGATATAGATGGAGCCGATAATGGCGAGGGCGGTGATGACGCCAACAAGCGCGTCGTTGGAAATCATGATGACGGGTGGTGAGGGTTGTCGCTAAGGATAGTGAGACGGTAATTTGTAGAACAATGGTCCTCAATAAGATGCTCAACTTTTCCCCTGAAGGTCCATTTGAAACCTCTTCACGTACCCTTCATATACATGCATCGTCGGGCGAGTAATAATAGACACGACGCATGTCCACTCTCGGTGAGATACACATCTATGAGAAATGAGACTGATGTTATGGTGACCAGAAGATGTATCGCCTGAATGGCCCCGTCATCGCTGCGATACGCATAAACTTTAGGGTGAGAAAAGCGCACAGAGAAGAGAAAAGAAGAAAGGGAAGATGCAATTACACATCCATGTAGTCAAAAGGAATGGCTTTGTCTCCAATACGACGGCACAGTCGTGCAGCACGGTACACACTGAAAATATGAGGACACCCATAAAACTAAACGTTTCCACATAAAGGCACATGACAAAGAATAGAGTCCGACCTCGAATTGAAGGCCGGAGGAAGGGCGTCAAGATGCTGTGGACGTTACCTGAGTACCGTTGCACCGCACAGCATGTGCAGGCTAGTCAAAAGGACTCAAGAATCATCCCGGACTTAGGAACGGGCCTGACGGGTTTAGGAACGGGCCTGAGAGGCCCGTTCCTAAGTCCGGGATGATTCTTTCCCAAATCTCCCTATCACACCACTCTTAACTTCTACCTTATTCATTGGACAGTTCGATGTTAATCTTTGACATTAACTTTATCTCCTGACTGTAAGTAGCTAAGAGTCTCAACAAGTGCAGGTGAGCTACTGGTTATTATTCTGGTTGCACAACAATGAACAAGAAGAAGAAGGGGCAAGTGGAACTCTCTGAATGGTCACAGGAAGCGTCGTGAGCAGAGCAAAAACAAGAAAACGTACAATGCTTTTCACGTCCAATCCGGAGTAGTTTCTCAAGAAGCAACTCCACGACAGCATATGAAGCGGGAGTGGCAAGCTCATGGCAAGATGTGCAAACTTTCACCACCGCAACTGCACTGGCCATCGAATTCTTTATCAATGTAGATGGCATTACTTTCTTCGAAAGAAATGTTGGTTCTGTTTCGCACAATGTTAACCCGGCGATGACCGCGTAGTGGCGAACTCGCAACTCGATCCAAGTGCAACCTAGCTGCCACAGCGTTCAGCGTGTCGGCTCCCAGTACCAAAGCTGCAATAGCTGCTAAAAAAGCTGTGCTGTAGTTGTTCCTTACTTTTCGCGCCGTTCCCGCACTAATACTTTTTCTCAGAACTTGCCCTCTTCCCATAACGAAATATGGTCTAAGAGTGGCGGTGGCGGATGGCGGGTGGTGTAGGGGATTCGGGAAGAAGAAGAGGACGGACAACGAGCGTGGCAAAGAAGAAGACGAATGGAGTATCAGCGTTCGGGGGAGAAGCGGGGGATGGTGGGGTGGAAGGAAAAGGGCTTGGAGGGGGGAGGAAACCTGGCGGCGTTGGAGACCGGAGGGGGAGGTGGTCCGCATGACTTGAAGGAAGGGGCGAGTGAACGAAGGTATAGATAGACGCGAGAATGGTCAGTACCAAGATTCTCTGGTGTGAAACGTAGACGTCCTGCAAGGGCATTTCCGCTCTGTACACGTGTACAGTACTACCATTTACAGCGCTTTTCTTGAAAAATTCAATTTAAAGGCCTGGTAGATACGCACTGCTGGAAGTCAAGAGAAGAAAATTTTGTGATGGACTGCGAGTTAGGAACGGGTCTCACACTGTAAACATAGAGTGCTGCTACAGTACGCCCTTGTCTACTTTGACTGTCACACTGTAAACATAGAGTGCTGCTGCAGTACGCCCTGTCTATTTTGACTGTCGAGTATCTCTTCCTCACTTTCCCCGCCGGTATGTTTTGCAACCTCACTGTGTACAGGTAAGGCAGTTCCTGGGAACTGCCCGTATGGGACCATAACTTTACTCTCTCCATTTCCATAGTGACATACGCGTCTTGGCACGTGGGTGACAAGATGAAATCCGACGCTCCTGGCTGCTGTTCAAAAAATTGCCCATGTGATGGCCTGCAACCCGGGGTGATTGCCAATGATGGCAACATTATGGTATAAATATCCACAAATCTATCAAACCCTTTTCGCGAACACTGTTGCGTCCTCCAAATAGACTGTCATGTCTCCACAAAAGTGATTATCGTGGGCACCCCCTCCGAACCAGACCACGCATGTGAGCCCTCCACAACACTGTGTTACGGTCGCCAACACGGTATTGCGTCGTGCTTTCAATTGCGTCATTCTCCCAAACTTCACAATCACGCACAACACTTTCCGCTCTCTTGCCCCATCAGGGGAAGGTGAGCCACAATAAAAAAAGGAGTGGAAAGCGGCCTTCGGCCGCTTTCCACACCTTTTTTTATTTATTGGCCTTCGGCCGCTTCCCACCCCAACTTAACGCTCTCTTCGTCTGCTTTCTTTCCATCGCGTACGTCAAGGGTACACTTGCGCGATGCTTTCAGTGCTGTCTCAGTGCACTGTGTCTTTCCGCCTCTCATCCTCGTCCTTGTAGCCCGGCTGAACCGATTCTGTATCACGGATGTCTGCATCGCAGTGCAGATTTCACAGCAGTGCACATATCAGGCACTGCTGTGAATCTGCATTATCTTCCAACAGACATTACAATGATATCCCAGCGCATTGCCCACATTTGCTCCCGAGCCACATACGGCATACAGGTATGCTCTTGTGCTGAGAAATCAGAACCCGGCTTCATATCAGGCCATTATCAGAGCCTCAAGCCAGTACGAGATCTTGCAGCTGGTGGACGACAACTACAGTTTCCCTCATCAGACGGACATCAGAGGGCTGAGAGATTGTCTTCACAGTCTGATAAACTCAACTTGGGTATGCTAATGAATTGGGATCTGTCAGAAATCAATGCCCGCCTGAGCAATTATTGTGAAACAAAAACTCTACTCTGCCACAATCCATTCAGTCAGCCAACATGTACCGGCTTGACGTTGTCAAAACATGTGATCGCATATCAGGCCTGGCTGAGTACAAAGGGGCCAGAGAACATGAATTACTGTAGCGAGGCGTCTGAAGTGGGCGACGAAAGAGGGACAGCGAAAGGAGTATTTTATCAGCCAGTATGGCTCCACAGGGCCATGAAGTTATGAAGCAACAATGCCCCCTTGTGGTCTGTCCCTCAATGATACTATAGTACTTGCGTGCCCAATAACAAGTATCAAGTTGTTGTCATCGCGAAGGGGAGATCGGAGAGATCTGGGATGGGGCTGGCCGAGCTCCTTTGTTGATCAATATCGCTTTTAGTCTATTTTTGCTATATGGGGCGCGCCCGCTTGAGGATAGATTTTGCGAAAACGACCACAGGAATTTCTTAATTCCGATCAGTTAAGACTTGAGAAACCTATTTATCGGACTGCAAAGAGCTGTAGTTCAAGAAGAAACAGAGTTGAGGCCACGCCGATAACTCTACTGCGAGTGGGTCTGAAATACTGAATGACTAGTGTCTATTGGACCGTTGTCTTTGTATGAGGACACTTTTCTACCTATTTCATTGTTGACTTGCGCATCCTCGACAAGAAATAAATGGATACTCCCGCCATCGTACTTGACGTCCGACTTGGGAACAGAAAGAACTTTATGAGGATTGCATGTTCTTCCTGATCGTTGTTTTGACATGTCTGGAAAGGAAGCATTTTGAACCACGCATGTAAACTAACTTCGAAACCACAAACGCCAGTTTAAAAAGGGAACTATGTACTCAATCTGCATTACGGTCTTCATCTTTCTGCGTATTCAAAGCTGCTATCCCGGTGTTCTGCGACATGTCATTGCTAAAAACAGGCACATTGAGGAAATAGTGTCCAAGATTACATTGCAAATTGTTAATTTAATTTATAGTGTTTTAGTCTGAGTAAACCGACATTGTGAGGTATTTCTCACAAAAAAGGCGGGATTTTGAGGTTTTGCAAGTTGATTTGCTGTTGCTGATTTGATGCAAAACTTAAAAAAATCATTGCAGAGTATCATCTGCAATGATTTTTTTGTTGCACATTGACTCACATTTCTACCGATATTTCCCACACCCCACGTCAATTCGAGCAATCGCAATATTCGAGGCACTCTATGCAGTTACTATAGCGCATCACTCAACTTGTTAAAACTGTGGTGCTAGAAACCACGGCTCGGTTTACTGAGTGTTCGTGATCCAGTATCGCAGGGATGCTGGAAGGGAGCTCGCGGTAGACTAACAGCCTGCACTTCCACGCCGGTGGGGCAGATCAGCGTCAATTGCGAGCGGGAAGCCCTTCCGGTCTGGAAGGGCGCTGGAAGCTAAGCTTCCAGTTTGAAATCTTTACTGTCGGTTGTATCTGCGTTTTTCTGTAGTGTCTCTTGTTCCTCATCTCTAGTGGAGCTACAATTCTATTATTAAGTACGGGTCTGAGTGTAAAGTTTGTGCTCATGGTGAGGGGAGTCCTCCTTACAATATGCAGTAGTCACCTGTCCCGTTCTGATGCAATCCGGAGTTGCACGTCCTTCTTGGTTTCCTGCTACAATAGTGACTACCTCCTCTCCTACAGTATTACCTCATCTTTCTTGATTCCGCAGGTAACTACCTCTCTCTTACAGTATTACCTCATCTTTCTTGATTCCGCATAAATGATTCAGATATCTTAACAGTTCGGGTCGTGACTCTACTAAACAGTAAAACTAAGATGTGAAAGGCGGCAGCGGCCGAGGGTCGCCGAGCTGCCAGAACAGCTGCTACCTGTGTTACAGGTGTGCATGCTGTACAAGGGAATCATGACAAAAAGGAGCAGACTGCACGCACAAGGCTTCGCTGGGAGGAAACGCGCGACGTTTGCGTTATGCACGGTTTCACACTATTTGTAGTGGCATTACTGGTCAATAAATCAACAGAATTAACGTTCCATGCAGCTTCTTTATGGGCAGCCTGCTTCTGCTGGCAGAGGGCGCGCTGGCACCAGCGCACAGACTGCTGTGCTGTACTAATAGCGACTGATAAAACCACAATACAGCCGTGTGCGGCAAGCACAATATCAACGAAACGTGGAAATCTGACGGGTGTTAAGCCGTCTATCCGACGGCCTATCCCGCTGCTTACTCGTCAAGATAAAGGAAAATCTCCCCCAAAGCAATAGTTGGCAACGAGATGCTTCCGAGGGAACCACTCACATCCTCCTAAACAATCCCACTCATATGCCTAGACCATTTCCACGAAGCATCTAGCCCAAACACCGACCACACTGCCCCATGTCCATCTACAGTTCCACATCAACCACCTCAACTATGGAACACCATCACCTACAATTCCTATACCGTACAACTCCACTCATTTCCCGCCCAGCCCTGTTCCCCATGGCACCTTCTGTTCCGCAACCGCCTCACTTCCCGACCGCCCACCCTCAACTCGCAACCACTTCTACACCAAACCCTCCACGCCAAGCCCGGCCGCCTCCCTTCGCACCATGACCACCTCTGCGACACCGCTGCTTCTGCTGCCCATCCTGCTCCTCGTGCTGCACCTGCGCCCCGCCGCTGCGTCTGCCGAGCACCCCTCCTCGCGCCAGCTCCCGAGCCCTATCCAGATCGTCAAGCTCCAGCAGTGCCGCCTCCCCTGCACGGCCGACCGCTCCGTCCTCGCGTTCTGCCGCCGCTGCGGCTGCCGCGTGCTGCCGTGCAACAACGGGCGCAACCCCAAGTGGAAATGCCGCCCGCCCGTGCCCTACTTCTGCTCGCCCTACGCCCTCGTCGCCCCGGGAAACATTTACGCCGGCTGCAGGAACTGCCTGAGCCCACTCGTCCTCCCCTTCCCTTACGCGTGGCCAACACAGCCCGACTGCCTCGTGCATTGCATACGCGAGGGGCTTCAGACGGCGTGTATGACGAAAACGCCTTCGAAGGACAGTTTGTCGGATGTGTACTCACGTTGCTGCCGAAAGTGTCGCGGTGTAGTTGTCAAAGATGTTTGTGTCTGCGATGGTGTCCCGGGCGGAGATGGTCAATGCCTCCTACCATCCTCGGAAGCGGATGAGTAGATTCATGGTCCTGAGAGCGAAGAGTCCCCACCCTTGAGAAATTTGTTGGAGGGGGAGAGGAGGCACGCTGGAAGTGATTGACCCAAAACAGCAGCTTCTGGAGGATTCTTTCGGGGCCAAGTTGTGTCTTTGTAAATTATAAACATCTATGTTGACACACCGGCTCACCTTTTTATTCTCATGCGATCACAGAGCGGCCGCCACTTCAGGAGATTCGCGCAACGACTCCAGCGTCCTTGGTACAGTGACGCAAATTTTAGCGAGATAAGATGAAAGCAAACAAGTTCCGCCGTGCGTACCTCGGTTCTCTCCATTGTTTAGGGGCATAGACAAAAAAAGTCCAGTAGAAGAATATTTCGAGGTGGGTTGTGGTTTACGTCAAAAAGGAGACAAGATCCCCATTCACTAGCTTGTGTTGATTCTTCTCCCACCATCTAGTTTGTTGCTTCCACTTGACCCGGGACACACACTTGGTTGCTATGTCAGCGGCATTTCCTTGATGAATCACGGCAAAGATTTTTTTTGAATCTATTGCCATCATGCGCTCCATCTACTTCGCGCCCTCGGCCCTACTGGTACGATACGCATGAAATTGTGGATGTTCCCGGATGCGTACCTCTTGTCTGAGAGTCAGAGTAGAAAAAGTTTCGTCCGGTTTGATTTTACTTCAGAAGTAAAAACAAGCGGACAAAACGTTTCATTTTTTGCAACGCTTTTCGGAAACAACGTGTCGATTTTTGTCACTTACGGGGTATCCAATGCGAAAGAAGAGAAAAGTTTCTGCCGGTAATCGCCACGTCCAGTGTGCGGGCGTTGCTTTCTCCAGGTATTATGCGAGGTAGGCGAGGCAATACGTATCATCTAAGATTCTTGGAACTTGAGCAACACGGCGGCACCACCCTCAATATCCAATGCTTCCAAATATTGAACCTGTCCACTGAGCGTTTGGAAAGGGGCGATCTGTTTTAGGGCAGTTTTATGAAGCTCATTTGATTAATTCCCCGCAGAACCACATGTCTGCATTCTTGACCCCGGAACAAAGTAAGTTTCGGCGATGAAGACAAGCTTTGGGGAGACACGGAGAGTATCTGCCCAAGCGAAGGCTTTTGTTTCGTTATCATTGGATATGCCGCCAGATTATCCGCGCCTCTGTGCATGGACACAACAATGCAGGCACCACATTCCGTAGTCGGGCCAGCTTGATTCTCTAATTTCGACAACACAGAATGTGGAGTCTAGAATTCAAACACCTGTGCAGCTGGCAAAAAAGCGCAGACAGCTCTGAGGTCTGAAGTCTGTCCATGAATGACCATCGTGTAACCGGAGTTGTGCAATCTGAGAGCCCAATATCGGACTGAAATTTCTGAGGCCTCTCATCTGTGTGTCGCCACTATTCTAGTGGGCACCCCCTGTCCTGAATGAAGAATAGGTACCAGCCGCACGCGGGCAACCTCGTCTATAAATATGAGCAACACTTCTCTCGCTTAGATTTTCTTCTCGACTGCTGCAGCAAAGCTGCATCCCGCCGAAACACCGAAGATCTCCGTAACACTGAAACAAACTTCACAATGGCACGCCTTTTCACCGTTGCGCTCTTCATGGCCATGCTTACGCACGTTGCGCTATCATGCTCTTGCTTCGAGCAGACGTTTGAGGAGCGCTTTTGCGGTAGCACTCTCTCTATTCGAGCAAAAGTTCTTGCAAAATTTGATAACTGCCCTGGGACATGCGATTCCTTAGAGGACCAAATCGATGGAAAGATCTTCTTCATTGTCAAGGTGCTTGAAACGTTCAAGGGCCCAAGTGTTGAGGACAATGTACTCTTCTTGGATACAGCGGTCAATGGTGGCCTTTGCGGTGTCAACCTCTCTATTGGTAGCGAGTATCTGTTGAACCTCATCGGCGAAGAGATGTCTAACGATGGAACGTGCCCGAAGAAATCCAGACCCATCGGACTTTGCGACTTCCCAACGTTATGGAGTAATGTCTCTCAAGAAGAGAAAGATTTCCTCGATACACCGACATGCTGATAATTCTGTAGAGATACAAATCCTGACTACATGATGCCGTTGTGCCACAGTTAGATATAGACTGTCGTCTTCAGTAGTTATTAGAGAACTACGTCACTCACAAAGCGCTTACGGGATTTGCTATAATAAATAGGCATCAAGTTCATCTGTACGTTCGTCGCTCCTAATTGATGGCAACGGGCAGATACATATCCGCCCCACACGCTTCTGACGAGCTTTCATTGATCACGTTTACTTGAAGCAAAGTTTCTGTGAAAGTGGAATGGATATACCAGCTGAAGCAAATAGTGGTATTGGCTCTTGCTAGCACATAATCGTAAACCAAATACGATACCCAGCAACATTCATTTCTGTATTTTTTCCACAGTGTACTTGTGAACGAACCTTTCGTTCTCGTGACGGATGTTACCCTGTAGTCGTCACCTTCTCGTATTGCGCGTCGTATATTTTTAGCTCATGACAGAAAAAAGTACATCATTACGGCCATTTGAGTCAATGGTTTTTAAAAAAAGGGGAAATGGATCTCTGCTTCAGGAAGTTTGCAATGAAAATTTTTGAGCAGAAAGCTTGGAACCATATCGTTTGTTTATTCACATTGCACCACTGAAACAAGAACGGATACATCATCCATTTTCCCACCCTCGTAGTCCATCCCAGCGGCTTTTGCAGCTGCGGAAAAAGGCGACAAACCTGTCTTGGTGCTGGCAGCTAGCTTGGCATGAGTTGCTAGTTCGTTTGCCGCATTTTTCGTCCTAGTCTCCATCGCCTTCCTAGCAGAAGTTTGCAGCGCAATTCTAACAATTCTAGCAGCTTGTTCCGGATACACGTTATCCCAAAGTCCATCACTTCCCGCAATGATGAGATCGCCACATCGCACTTCTATTTGAAAGTACGTTCCCTCGTCGATAGTTTCTGGTTTCTTCTGACTTAACTGATAGGGGAAGTTGAAACTAACTTGTTGCGGCTCTGTTTTGAAAATTATGATTCCGTTCCGAATCACAATCAAACCTGAATCCCCCAGGTTAACACCGACTAACATTCTCTCGGAAAGTCCTGCGATGCAGACAGTGGATGCTCCAGGTACTTGGACGGAATACGCCCCATACGCCAAAGCTTCCCTCACAGTCTCAGCGCCATTTTGGACAACATATCTTGCGACTTGCGTTGCCAACTTTTTAGCGTAGATACCGGAATCAATACCCCTTCTCATAGTACCGCCGATACCGTCAAACACTCCGAAAGAGTTTTGTATGATGAATAAGGCATCCTCTCCACCTCTGTCAACCTTTTTAGGATGTGGGCTGATTTGACCGCCTGTATAAAGCTTGAGAGGGCTCTGCTTAGAAATGAATTTTGAAGCACATAGAGTTGGCGTGCTGTAGAAGGCGTAGAGTTTTCGCAGTTGGTGGCAAGATTGATGGCTCGGTGTGGAAAGTTTAAGATCTCCAGGAAGAATAACGGCATAATGCATCTCTGAATCTCCTTCTTCAACAATAGACTGTTGGCGGTATGTCTGCGATGTGAAAACTGATACAGAGCGGTTGAAAATCTGTGATAAGCTGCGCACACAACTCTCCAATTCATCTCGGGGACTTGCGTTTCCGCCGCTGAGTTGACTATTGGCCAGTTTCTCGATTGCAGTTTGAAACAAAGTAATGAAGAAAGCCTTTTTTGAAGAGCACCAAGAGATTTCGAAAGGCAAGCGAGGGATTGCGACGTCAAATTTCATCTCTTTTCGCGCAGATTGAAACTTCAACATCTCTAAAGCAAGGAGTCGCAAGGAAAATTCTATATCGACTACCGCATCTTCTTCACTCCCTTCATTCTTGAATGCTCTAACAACACATTCGTTTCCCGGGGCTCTCATTTCCGACATAAAAACCCATGATCCTTTCCGAAATGGCATGTTGGAGAAGCTAGGAGTTTGTAAGAATAATCTGTTTGCTTTCGTTAGGTGCCTTTGTCCTGGGGAGTGTGAAGTAAGGTCCAATGCGGAGGGATATCCTTGTTAAGTATACATGCTTAAGATTAGAGAACTTCTCCTCGGCCGCGTTGTCTATTCGTTGAGCAAAAATGGAAAACGACCACTGCGAGTGATTCCGTTCCACGTTTGAAAAAGACAATAGCGCCCCATTTTCAGCCACATTCTTCATGGTGCAGTCGTTAAACATGTCCCTTTATTCACCCGACACGTCTGTTGCAGCTCTCTTCTGCCAGGCCATCGCGCTACCCTCAGCCACGTGAAAATTGCGATTCATAGTCTGCAGTCTCCGCAAGTACAATTTGAGCAAAATTCAAATACACGCCTCGAGTGTCTATAAAGGACCATTGTTCTCTGGAGACTTTTCGACATCCTTTTTTTTAAGGACGATTAACCAGATGCCGTTTTGCAAATTTTTGTTTTGGACGATTAACCAGATGCCCGTCGGACTGAATGAGGTTAACCGAAGTGGCCGTCACGGAAATACATACGAGTAATCGTAATGGTTGTCATAGCTGGGATGTTAGTCCATACCCCCGTCAGAGGCTGCAATTTTTTTTTTAATTTGCGCTTTCTCGACGAGAAAAACAGGGAGCCCCACCACCGTACTTGAGGGAGGGAGGAAGGACGGGAGGCGTCCATAAAATGGCGGGGAGCGGCGTTCTAATGGTAGAAGGTCGGTTGGCTGCTCCATGTTTGGGTTGGGTGGAGATCGAGGTGTAGCGGGGGATTAGGGGTGTGATGTGGTGTGAGCGTCTGTGTGAGACGAGGGGTTGATTGGCGGGGGTGTGCCGTAGGAAGTGGTGCACGGTGGGTTGGGCTCCTGACGCTGGTGTGCGGAGGCGGGGTGGGAAGGTCTGGGTTGATAGGGTCTGTGATATGGCTCTCTACGCGGTGGGGCGGGGGCGAGGTAGGGACCGGGAAAGATGTGTATCGTACGTGCTCTATATCTTACTTCAAGTTGCTGTGCAGGCTCCTGTGCATAACTCCAATTGCACATTTTCATACGCACCACTTCTGTAGTGTACCTTCCGTCCTGAAGAGCAATTGAGTCAAAAGTTGTTTTTGTGTCGCTAGTTGCTATGCACATGGCATTGCAAGAACTCAGGGTCTTTATTTCAATAATGAGAGGACGACCTTGCCTTTTCTACTATCTTCGTCCCAGCCAGCTACTGACTAGTTTTTCCATTTGAAGGCTGTAGCAAGGTCCACGTAATCAGGTATTCTATATGCAGAGGTTGTCATTCTAGTGACAATCCACTGAATAAGATAAGATCGAATCACTGAAAGAGGCATGCATGTGAATACTATTAATCTTCTCCAATATGGCTGTGCTGACATTCCGTTGGGATGGCAAGGATATGCTTTTGCCTTGCTTGAAGAGACTTCCCTTACTGCAGTGCGTGCAGTTGTTTAAAACTGCGAACCACACAATTCTAACTCTACCAAAAAAATGCGGAGAGTTCTTGGAACGAAGGAGAGTGCTGCAACAGATCGAAGATAGAGCACATCAATGTGTAAAAGAATCGAAGAGAAATGGTGGAACGGCCCCGTTCTTCATCAAAAACTTCACCCGCCTCCACAAGCTCACGTTGCCGACCAACTGAAAACACGACAACTGCCAGTGATTGAGTTCTGCCTTAGCAGCATATTGATGCTTATGCGTGAGCACAAGAGGTAGAAAAGATGTGTCCGAAGAGAGAAATTGCGTTGGTACTCCATCTTGACTTGAGCAACTAACCCGGCGACCTTTTCAGGGCAGTTAACGAGTACGGGGGTTTTCAAATCATGTCCATCTTCGCCTGCCCACCAATCATAGCAACAGGGCAGGCACTGGCGTTCTGTTAAGACCGGTTCACTTCAGTATACAACGCAATGGAGCAGTCGTGTTCGAAGGTGCACGCACGTGGAAGAGGGTGTTAGCCATACTGCAGCTAAAACTCTCACCAGCACGAAAACTCTGCTCAAAGTTCTTCACTCCAGACGCTCTTCCACATCGCGCCTTTGGTGATTCTTACATGCATCTAACCGATGTCTTCTATATCTTCTTGGTCACCCTGAGCAAGCTATACCGTACTCACAACTGTACACACCATTCCTTACAACTGTACATACCAATTCCGTTACCCTTCCCGGTCCAACCGCCGGTATCCCGCCGCTTCCCACCACTTCCTCCATAAGTTAACCCGCTCTCCGCTCTCCCCTCGTCCTACCCCAATCTCAACCGCTCCACCCCGCCAGCATTCGCGCACACGCCGCGCCCACCCTCGTCAAGAAACTGCGTGAGGATACGCCCCGCGCCGGGGTAACCCTCCTTCGCCGCCTGGCGGTACAGCTCGACAGCCTCAACTGCATCCTTATCCACGCCCTCCTCGCCAAACGCGACAAGATTCGCCAGCTCGACCATCGCCTCCGCGCTGCCGGTATCCTGTATGACCTGCAGTAGCAACCCACTCGCACGCCGCGCATCCAACTCCACGCCCCCCGACCCCTTCGCCAGCAGTCTGCTCACAGCGAGCATCGCGTCATATTTGGCACGAGTCTCCACCCCCTCTAGCACCTCCAGCGCCATCGTGACCGTGAACCCGAACTCGCCCGTGCCGTGCGCCACCAGCTCCAGCAGGATCTGTACGGCGCCCCTCGTCCCGTTCTGCAGGCCACGCCGCAGGCACCCCATCGCTTGCTCCACGTCACGCTCCACGCCCTCCGCCCCCTGGAACAGCAGCCCGGCCACGTTGTAAAGGGCCACTATCACGCGCCCGTCCACCACCTTGTCCTGCTGTTCCGAGGTACGCCCGGCCTCACCCGTCCGGTCGCCCACCAGCGGCGTCTCCGCCCCGCTGCCCGCGCTGCCCTCGTCCACCGCCCGCCGATACAGCGCCAGCGCGCGGGGCGCGTCGCGAGGCACGCCGGTCGCGCCGACGCGCAACAGCCGCGCAAGGTTGTTCAGCGAGTACAAGTCGCCGGCGTCAACCGCGCGCTCGTACAGCTCCTTCGCGCGCGGCGCGTCGCATGGGAGACTCTCATCCCCGTCCTCCAGCAGGCGCGCAAGTCCGCTCAGCGCGTCGACATCCCCGCAGTCGATGGCTTGCTCGTACAGCGCGGCAGCTCGCACCGAGTCGCGCTCTACCCCCTGCGCGCCGCGCCCGAGCAGCGCGGCCAGGTTGTACATCGCAGTAACGTAGCCCGCCTCGCTCGCCTGCTCGAACAGCGAAACAGACCTCGAAATGTCGCGGTCGAGGCCCTGCACGCCCGTCATTAGCAGGAAGCCAAGGTTATTCATGGCGAAAAAATCCCCCTCTGCAATCGCCAGCTCGTACAGCTCCACCGCGCGGGAAATGTCGCGAGGCACGCCCGGGACGCCGTCCTCCAGCACGGATGCGAGCACGCTCATGGCGTCGACGTGCCCGCCGGCGATGGCCTTCTCGTACAGCCACACCGCGCGCGCGACGTCCGTCTCTAGCCCCGGCGCGCCGCGCCGCAGCAGCTCGGCCAAGTTGTACGTCGCGTTGAGGTCACCGGCTGCAGCCGCGGACTCGTACAGCTCGGTCGCCCTGGCGAGGTCCCGGCCCTTACCATCCGCCCCCCCGTCCTCCAACAGTCGCGCCAAGTTTGCAAGCGCGTCGACGTCACCCCCTTCAATAGCGCGCTCAAACAACGCCACCGCCCGCGCCGCGTCCGGCGGGAGCCCGTCCCCGCCGTCGCGGAACAGGCACGCCAGGTTGTTCATCGCGACGATATCCCCGTCCTCTACCGCTCGCTCATACCACATCACTGCGCGCTGCACATCCCGCTGCACCCCCGCGGTCCCGTCCGTCAACATGAACGCGAGGTTGTTCATCGCCATCGTATCTTTCCCCTCCGCGGCGCGCTCATATATCGCCAGAGCGCGCACCGAGTCCCGGTCCACGCCCTCGCCTCCCTTCTCCAGGACGTACGCCAGCCCGGTCATCGCCCGCACCACGCCCGCCTCCATCCCGATGGCATAGAGCTCCCCGGCTCTTCTTAAGTCCTTCGCCACTCCCTCGCACCCGTCCTCCAGCACGCTGGCCAAGTGCGTGGCGGCGCTCGCGCTCCCCTTCTCCACTGCCCGTTCATACAACTGCACAGCCCTCCCTATATCCTGCGGCACTCCCTCCACCCCAACGCGCAGCACCTCCGCAAGCCGGTCCATCGCCTCCGCATCCCCACATCGCTGCAAGCATTTCTCGTACAAATTCACGGCCGCCTTCTTGTCCACCAGCACGCCCCCCGCCCCCGTCTCGAACAGCTTCCCCAGCGGCACCATGGCCTCAACACTCCCGCCGCGCACGGCCCTTCTCAGCAGCCTCGCCGCTCGTGCGACGCTTGCGCCGTGCCTGTCCTTGCTAAGCAGCTGCGCCGCGACCTTTGCCATGGCGTCTGCGTGGCCTTGTCTCGCCGCCTGCTTGTACAGGCTCTCCACACGTGCGTCCTCGCCGCCGTTCTGCTCGAGCTGGACCGCTATGGCGTGGCGCGCGGCCGCGCAGCCGGTGCGCGCCGCCATCTCAAGCCAGGTTCGCGCGGGGGCCTCCGCGCCGTTGGCGGCGTGCAGGGCGGCCAGGGCGAGCATGGCGGGGGCGCAACCGCGCTCGCGCGCCGCACGGGCGTACCAATGGCGGGCGCGGAGGAGGTGGCCGCGCGAGCGGGCGATGGCGGCCAGACGCAGAATGGCACGCGGGAGGCCGGCTTGGGCGGCGTGGAGGAGGAGGCGGTCGGCGAGCGGCGGCGGGGCGCGGAGGCGGAGGAGGTGGCAAGCGAGTACATAGGAGGAGACCGGGTTTCCCGCGCGCGCGAGCGCGCGGTGGTAGAGGAGACGGAGACGGCGCGGCGCCGAGAGGATGAGGCGGAGCATGGTGCGGCGCGGTGGGCGGGGGAAGGCGGTGGGGATGGAAGCAAACAGGGGCCGTATACAAGTTTGTAGGCGAGGAGCTGGGTTGTGCGCGTAGGCGGATGGCGAGGGCGACAACGTGCAAGTGTAAGGAGGAGGTGTAAGCATCGAGAGTTTCTGCGCACGTGGACACGTTGTACACGTTTTTGACCATTGTCTACAGCACATACTGTATCACTGCTGTCGAAGCGATGTGATTGTTTACAGAGTAAAGTCTCGATATCGTGAACCGAAATGTGGCGCTTCCGACTCGGAAGCGACACCTTACCCAGGTAGCAAGGTAAGTTCGCCTTACCGAGGCAGTTCACGGCGGCGGAACAGCTCGTGTACACGTGTACCCGTTTTACGGGTACAGTGAATCCTCGCTAACTGCATATGAAAAGTGTGAGGGTTTTCGTATGCACTTGTCGAAGTGTCCAAACGCCTCAATGTTATTCAAAAATCAGATATCCGCGTCCGACGGTGGTGATGAAGCACGTGATGAAGCACCGATGGCGGTCCGAAGCACTGCATACTTGTATCTGTTATAATAGTAAGCCTTTGTATGAGGGTTCGATATGATTAAGGATCACTTTCTTCATGCAGTTATGCGGTATGCAGTTCAATATCATGCTGGAATCGCCGCTCCGCAGCCGGTAGCTGACGAACGCATGCAGTAATCGAGAATATGCAGAAACCGAGCATGCAGTTAGCGAGGATCCACTGTACCAAGGGTGCTGTACCGAGACAGTTCATCATATCAGGTACGCTTAGCTTATCGAGACTTTACTCTGTAACACGAGATTTGCGGCACAAGAAGCTTCCCTTTGTGGATTCCATGCGTGCAGATTAACACGCGGCATTGGGCAGAGGAAGGCGGGACAGTAGAACGATCAGAGGATGCGAGGGGTGAGGAAGGTGACCAGTCGGCCGGAAGAGGATTTGACGGGGCCTGTGGGGGCAAGGGATGTAACACGGCGGAGGGGGCAATAGATGCGGGAGCCGGAGGCGTGGGTTCGAGAGCAGGGCGGGAAGCCGGGCCGGGCCGGGGGGCTGCAGCAGCATATGAGAGCTTGCTGGGTATGCAAGTTGTAGGGAACGCAACGGCAGCAGAGGTGGACAGACAAGGCATTGGAGAGCGGGGTGAAGGCTGGGACAGAAGGGCGTGGGCGTGAGCCCTGAGGGTCGTCGCAAGTGCGACGCGAACAGGCATAGGTACGGCGGTAGGGGGTGCGGCGGTTCAGGAGGTGGGCAGCCTCGCGGGTGAGGCGGTAGGCGACGCCAGCAGCAGCAGCGGAGGGATCAAATGCGCAGGCGGCAGCTGGGGTAGGAGCATTTGTGATGGCAAGGTCTTCATGAACCAGCTTGGTATGAGCGGGTATGCGGGGGAAAGTAGGGGTGGCTGCGGCGAGGAAATAAGCGTGCGTCCACCGTTCGACGCCTGGGATGAGGCCATGAGGGGGGCGCACGACTGCCGCGAGCTGTGCTCCTTGTCGGAGTGCGGATTGCGCCGCTTCGAAGGACGGGCACGCGCACGCGGCTGAGTGAGCATCCGGGGCGAGACCGTACGCGGTGACGGCGGGGGGCGGAACAACGGGCTCTCCGGCGCGGGGGTCGAGGATCGGGTTGCCATCTGTATGACACCAACAGTGCGGGCAAGAGAGCGGGGGGCTCGAGTTGAGACTGGCAGGGGCAGCGAGTGCGGCGCGTGCAGCAGCGAGGGTGAGGGCGGAAATTCCAGGGCGGAAATTCCAGGGCGGAAATTCCCGGACACGTGGCAATTGGAGGGGGCAAGGCGCGACAGACGGAGAAGCGGGAAGATAAAGGCAATTGGACGAAATTGGGAGGCACTGCGACGCGCGCGGCATGTGGATGGACAGCAGGGCGGATGGGGCGAGGAGTAGGACGGGGGTGGCGGCTGCGACGGGCGCACATGGTCGCGTGGGCGGGGGGACCGTGAGGGAGTGGATTTGCGGCGGGCGTCTTGGGGTGGAGCGCGGCTCGGGGTACCGTGCGGGCCACGTGCCGTCGTGGTGACGTTTCGTACCTGACCCTTGTCGGCGGGGCGGCGTACGTGGCGGTCCTTACACCGGGCAAGCGCACTGTGCGTAAGTCGTAGGGTGTCCTGTAGAACGACGCTTAGCGCACGTCGCGCGCGCGTTCCACCGTTGCCTGGAGGTGGCTTGTAGAGCCTTCGCCCTTCGCTCCCCGAACCCTCACCAGCACCGCCGCTGGTACCCTTCAAGGGTAGTCAAACTCCCGCTCTACTTCGCGCGAGTAGAAGGTTTAGCATTTCGGTCATATAATTTGGGTCAAAATGCGAAAATCACACCGTACAGACCAGGGCACCATAAAGTTACATCGTAAGTCTGGAAAGCCTAGGGAGAAGGCAACAGTTAAAAGCAGACATTGCCTTGCCATTGATCGGAGCGAATTTGCCTTGTAGAGTATAATAGACGCATATTTCAGTGAAGCACACGCAAAAAAGAGGGTTGGTCACATTTTACATCGATGTAAAATGTGACTAACCCCAAAAAAGAGTAAGGTACTGTACGAAAAAGACGCGTCCTCTCCCTTATGAAGATATTCTCGCTACAAGAATAAGGAACCAGGGCCCTAGCCAGCAGTGCTGTATGCAAGCATATACAGGCTGTACAAGTATGCATGCTCATATCGAGAAACTGTTCAACATTTGGCCGCTCGGTTTTTATGTGACAACTCAGGGATGTGCCCTTTGGCGACCCTCGCTCCAATCAAAGCCCACGAAATCACTCACCGGAGATATCACCATACCTTCGCACACTTACTTTACTTCTCTGGGGCATTACCGGCTCGTTCTGGTCCTGTGCTAGCTAGGCACGCGTGTATTGCTTTCATCATTTTGAAACCATTCGCTAACGGGAAACTATTCCCACACGGCCGCTCTGTTTTTGTGACAACTCAGGAATGTGCCCTTTGGCGACCCTCGCTCCAATCAAAGCTCACGATCACTCATGCGAGATCACAATACCGTCGCACACTCCTCTGGGGCAATTACTGCCTCGTACGGGTCCTGTGCTAGGTATGTATCCCTCCCATCATTTTGAAACCCACTCGCTAAACACATCTGAATCCTATCGCCCGCAAAATAAATTTACTTGTCGAAGTGCACGGCCCTCGCTACTTTGTCGACAACTCAAAAAAAAAGTTAAACAGCATGTTCATGCGTTATGTAGGGCAGAAACTGAGAATACTGTAAGTAAAGCATGGTTGGTGATGTTTCTCACCTACAAAGTCGTCTCAAAAGGTAGTCACACCAGTCTCTACAGGCACCAACCAATCGCGAGAACGTAACGATGAAAACCACAGGCCAGATATTGGTGTCAAACTTATTCCTGGGAATAAGTTTGACACCAATATCTGGTTGTGATGGGACCATCACAGTGACCACCCGGGGTACCGGTACCCTCAGTAACGAATGAGTAGCTTGTGTTTAACACATGCCAATCTTCGCTACGTACGATGTGAATGAACATACTCTCCCCCTTTACAGTACAACAATTTTCTTTATTCAAAATGTGTGAACTGGAGACCGATGACTCCTCGTTTACTCGTCGTCGCTCGTGGGTTAAGTCTGTCCTGTATAGGACAGGCTGTCCTGTGCGGTCTGACACTACAAAATGGCTATTGGCGAATGTGATTGTGCGGTCAGACAGTCCCCGGGTTCGCCAATAGGGGTTTTGGGGCGACGATGCTAAGGTTACGGAGGAGGTGCCGTGTACGTTGGGGTCCGAGTGGTTTGGTGAAGTAGTCGGCTAGGTTTTCCAAAATACGAAAATCCGCCGAGGTAGAACGGCCTACCCGGCGGATTTTCTCCCTGTATAGCTCTCCCTGCACAACTTTAGCTTTATATCTATGTAAAAATATACAGATATTGTTTCTGAATAAATAAAGAGGCTAATCACTGCCGACCGACAAGCAAAACCCTATGGTATACAAATGTACAGGACTGCACTGGATAAGTGCCAGCAAGTAGAAAGGTAAAAAGGTAAAAACCTATGTTATACAAATGTGCAAGACTGGATAAGTGCCAGGTAGAAAGGCCCTCACCCTTTATATCGCCTCATATGCAGATGACATCCACGACTGCACCATCCTTTCGCAGCCGTATATAAATTACCGACGCAACGCCTACCGACAACACAGCCTCCATTCACTCACCGGCTCCAAATCTTCTCTCTGAACACGCACCTCCATGTCGGACCTGACGTCGCTCCCTGAACCACAAGCTTTCGTGGATGATGCGAACCTCTATCTGCAATCGCTCTCCGTGCAACATGACTCCAATCTCTCCGCCGGCGCCGACCTTGACGTCCTGCACACAACTCGACTTGCCCGCACCATCCGACGCGCCACGCTCATATATGCCGCCTCCTTTGACATCATTCCCGCCGTCGCTCAACGCGAATCTCATCAAGGCAACAATACCGCAAACTATCTGCGCGGGCTCATCTCACGTCTCTCGACAGCTCTAAAGGACAGGAACGATGCCGAGTTGGAAACACTGGTTGACGCCGCGACGGCCGAACTAGATGCATGTAAAGAAGGAGAGCAAGGTATCTTTACAACCCTGCAAGTCGTCACTGTCTCCAAAGGTTCCGGAGCGGAGCTTGATTGGCTTTCAGATATCCCGAACGACCCCGATGCTGAGAATTCAGTGTCCGATGCAGTTGTTGTACAAGATTCTTCGGAAAATGCACTTGCACTTCCGAGTCTACACAACAAGAATAGGGCCAAAAGGAACTCAGGGGGGTTTAGAAGTTCTCTGCAACTCAAGAGAGATGCTTCTGGGCCGTCTATGACAATCTTGACTTCCGGGCAGACCCCCCCAAGAGGAGGCCAAAGGAAGCAAAAATATCCTTCTTGCTTTGCGACCTACGGCAACCTCAGTTCCAAGGAAAAGCTCCTACTATGGGTTTACATCCTGTTGCTGCTAGCGTCTGTCATTCCCATTGCAGTTGTCACGGTTGACTTCACAAAGAAACAAATCAACCCAGAGTCCTTTATTCGCACCCAAGTCAGCGACAGTTTGCCAGCTCCTGTTGTGACGATTTGTCTATCGCAGCGCGGAATACCCTTCAGTCGTTTACAACTGTACAATTTTACCGACGCGCAAGGCGTCAACTTCCGTGGGGCAGACCCTAAAGGGCCACAGACAGACAGACAAAGTCCTGAGTTCGAGGCTGTTGTTGATCGATTTTGGGACAACCCTGGCAATGAGGATTGCAATAAGACTGTAGGGGACTTCTATCCTTTTCCGCTTGAGTCTTTGAATCAGCTCACTTCGGGCGAGAAAAACTCGCAATGTAGGCCTTGCTACCGCGTTGGTCGCAAGACCGTCATGGCAACTTCCACAGATTTCCGAGACAGTTCCATACTCGACCTGTACACAGACAATTACTTTCTGCAATGCATGAAGAGTATTAACACGTTGGATAACAGATCGCTCACATTCTGGCATGGGCAACTCAACGAAAAGAAAAAGAAGATGGAGGAGCTTGGTGTTCTGTCTTCGCAGGTAGATAATGTCAAAGTTGCTGACCTGGAGCTTGAACAGTTTGAGAAAATCGACTCTGAGCAAGGATGCAATATCTTCTACTTTGGCTTCTTTCCGAAATTGCTGAATACTGGGACTGGAGGTGTAGATATTAAATATGCCTGGGACGGAAGTACCTGGAATCCAGTGGGCAAAGGGCCGTACTTTAAACTGAAAACGACGGAAGACTTGCTGCCGGAGGAGTCCCTGCAAATGTTTGTAGGCCGAAACGTGTCAACGGAAGAAAACAAAGTGGGTGAGAACTTAGACATGCTTCTCCTCGGGCCCAACACGCAGACGTATGCTAGTTTTCAGCCGGTAATAGACTACGATGGAGAGCGATTCGACATAAGCAGTTCGACAACGAACCTACGGCAGGATGAAGTGACACCGATATTCGGCTATTGGCTCGTGTACCGTGTGTATTACAATTTCAACCGCTTTGTTGTAGAAGAACATTACTTGGACTCGACTTATCCCGCTGGTCAGTGGTTTGTTGATGTGAGTGGGTACGCATCATTATTTACAGGGGCCAGTCTGCTTTCGTTGATTTTCTTTCCGCTGTGGCGGGCACGGCAGAGGAGAGAGGACCGGAGACTAATGCATGAGCGACCGGAGGCCTATTATTGGTCAGAGCACAAGAAAAGACATCTAACCACCACGCCAGATATGGACCGAGAGCCCCATCGATCTAGAGCGTTGTTCATGGAACACGTCAAGACTGGTCGGTAATACGACGCCACTCGGTTTTCTCTCACTAACCAGAGGTCTCCAGATAATACATTCTCCCGCACATGTTATGGTCTTGGAATAGATAAGAAAACGGAGTCCTTAGTGGCTATCATCACTCGGTATAGCAACCCTTTGCAGCAGTAAATCTCCTATTCAAGTAATATTTAAATAAGTTATTGTGGTGAGAAGGGGAGGAGTCCAAGAGCCGTATTCCATTGTTGGTATGCTCACACTGGTCCTCTTTGACAAGAGAGTTGTCCAAGTGGCTCACCTCAGCGACATTAGAGAGACTCTTTAAAATCGATTAGTTGGTATGCAGAAAGCTTTGCCGGTAGGGTTCACGAAAGGGCGAATTGCATATTTCTTTGAACGTCAGATGGATTCTTGTTGCCTGATTTTACGATGCGGACTGCTTAAAGAGACAAGTTGAAGCCTATATACGCAAGTTTTCTATAGATGAGTGTCGTATGATACACGAATGTACAGCCTCCAGGCAGTATTGAAGACTGTCACCGCTCTGCCCTCAGTAAAACCCAAAGCATCTCCTTTTTCTCTCACAATTTAGAAGCGATGAAATTGACAATCTGTCACTGCGCACCTATCCTATGTGTTCGGCGTAGTGGGAATTTAGCCCCAGCAGAAAAGGGGGTATACCAGAAGTAGACTGCACAGTAACCGCTCCGACACCCACTGCCTCTGACTATTGTACAGTTGTGATAAGTGGCAACTGTGTAAGACCGGATAGGCGCAGAGCAGAGCGCAGGGAAGGACTAAAAACAGAATTGACGTCAGCACAGATGCAAAGACCGATGCATGATATGCCTTTAGTAACCCATAAAGAGGCCGGGATCTCTGCTCGCAGGGAAAAACCGCGCCATCGATCAACACCGAAGAGTTTCAGCGCTCTCTCGCACCAATTGCTCGCCGGGAGTCTCACCTGATCCCCGTTTCTCGTCTCCGGCGAGTTGCTAGGCCTGCGGCTGGGCGCAGGAGGGCGTCGGATTTGGCTACCGAGATTGTTGTACTGTGGAGTCCTAAAGGGGGGGCACGCAAAGATGGGACAAAAACTGCCAATTAGCATCATAACTCTGCTTCGCAAACACTCTAGGAACTCATTTCACTATCAATCAACCTGTCACGCCGTTACCAATGAGACCTCTGCGCGTGGCGAGAATCCTGTAAACAGTACCGTCACAAGGGGACTAAACGTGCATTGGAACTGTTATGGACAAATGGAGAGGAAATTCTCAGAAAGATCGGACAACCCCAAAAATTGGCCCAATAATTTGCCTTCATTTCAACTAAACCGACTTTGCCACGTCACTTCGGTTCATCCCAATATTCTGCGAAACGAGCTCAAAGTTTGAGCTCGTTTCGCAGAATATTGGGAGTATACGTAGTACCGTACTACGTATACTCTCCGTTGCAGTGGAAAAAAGGGGAACTGTATGTTGCTGATAGAGACGACGACGGAGTGTAGAGTCAAGCTTCCTTGTCTTTTATTCTCGGGGCTCGCCGGCGTCGTCGGCGGCTATATATGCTCCTTGGGAGTGATTGTTATGATACGGTTTTCTATATTACGACACGGAGAGCTCTCAAAATACCGTCAAAATTTGCGCACAGGCTTTTGTGAATTACCAATGTTTCTGCCGTTTTGAGACGGTGGCCCACCCCTCTCTTTGAGATTGTCATGATTCCCATGCACAGCTCACACACCTGTACCACGCACACACGTAGCACAGATGTATCGCCCAGGCAGCGCCGCCGCCAACGGCGCCGCTCCCCTTCTTAGTCTAGTCGCACACGGTCCGTCTCCCTCAGTAAACTCGGGCATCGTTCCTTGCACCACAGAGATTTCACGAAAATCATCTCTAAGTCATAGTGACGGAAATCTTTCTACAATTAGGCACAGGGATAAAGGATGCAAACGCGGCTGAATGACTGTTTGGAGCGCCGCTGCCGCGCTGCCAGGCCGTCGGTACAGCAATGCCGCCATTTTGGGCTGCCGACGACGCCCCTTCAGCCGCATTGCTGCCCGCCTCCATCTGCCGCCCGCCCGCCCGCCGCCAGCCTCCCTGCCGCCCTGCCGAGCCGCCGTGGGGCCGCCAATGCCGGTGAGCAATGCGCTGTCGAGGCGTCCCCCGCACATCCTTGCCCGCGCCGCGCAGCGGCATGTACGGGGGGCGCAGCGTCACAGGGGTTCGTCTGCGCGTGCGTGCGGGGCGTGCTGCGCGACGTCACGAGCGAGCCTTGCTTGCATGCCGCATCCCCTCCCTCCTCGTTCGAGGGGCGCGCGCTTTCTACAGTACTCTCCAAACGCTCGGAATACCACTCGCCTCTCTCGTGCTCACACGGCCCGTCCGCCCTCCGCGAAACGAGAGGTACCTATCGTGCCAGCCTGAATGGACCTGGCCGGCCGGCGTGATGCCTGTCGGAAGATACCCCGAAAATACGCCGATAGCGATGCATCGCCGCGTGCACCGTAGTCGCCATACAGCAGTCCGGCGCCCAGGGGGACGACGGCGCTGCCCCCCAGGAAACTGCTTCCATCTTTGCCCGCTTTCTAAGAGCAACCCCACCGCGCACATCTATTTGATCAATAGAATTTCCGCTCACGACAACATCATCAGTTGCTCAGCCCTGACCATCGTCTGACACTTGATGTGTAATGCAAAGAGGAGCAACTATTTTGTGCACGGAGATGGTTGTTGTCATGTGTGACTCATGTCCAAGTGGCAATGTTCCCATCGCAGAAAGCGGCATCTGACATGTAGGTAAAAAATTAGCAGAACCATGGCAACCTACCGTACGGAAAAGGACGGTGCACTTTGCACTGTTAAGTTACGATCCTCTCCATATTAATTTATGATCGCATGGTTAACTTATTTCTAACAGGTACATTACATCGGAGTACACGTGGGTCTGAGTATTTCATGATGAAGTTGCCATAAAAGGCACCGATATTCCACAGAAAGGCAGCAAGCATCGTTTTCTGATAGCCTTAGACTGCATGTGCGGAATTATGGTATGGAAACAAGACGTTTTTGTCTGAACAGGCATTGATACCGGTTCTCATCGCTTTTATTTGAAACTAAAAGGGGGTACATCGCGATGCCCACACATACTGCCAACTAAAGATACCCTTTGCGGGTTTAAGAGCAACTACACTTCATGAAAGGGACTTGGAATTGTTTTGCGATGTATTGGCCTTGAGACTGAAACAGCTGTCGTCGACTTCGGGACTAACAAAGAATTTGATAATCCCATTGTGGCCCCGTGAGTCCAATCTAACAACTGTACTCCAGGTAGTGCGGGTAGCTCAGCAAGCAGTCCTACTAGCAGCACCACCATCCGTGGTGGTGGCAACCATAGACATGACAATATTTGTAATAGGGATACTTGCTGCATTGATATTTAGCATATGCAATATCTTTGTAGCACGTGCACGGACATGAGACAGCTCGTTCTGCAACTTCCATGTCTTCCGCAGCATCTTGTTGAATGGAGATGTCTTCCTCGACCCGCTTGTCATTCACTGCAAAGGCGACTGTAGCCAGGACCAGGAGCGCAAACAGAAAACATGTGCGGCGATGAAACATGTTGGAGAGATTGATCTGCTTGTTTCGGATGATTTGATGCTTTTGGTTTGGATTGGAGAGAGGCTTTGTGGTGCGAGAGACGCTGAAGGACAAAGTAACTGGTTCGGGCAGGTCTTATATAGACGCAGAGCTGTCCATGAAGTTCAGGGATGAGACAATTCCTCTCGTTTGATTTGCTAAGAAGAAGCCTAGGCTGATGCAAGCTTAGGGGTTTATTTCACAGCTGTAGACAACTTGTCAGTGTTCACTAAACGCGGAAGTATTTCAGGGGGGGCTGTTTGTGATAAGAAAAGAATACTTCTTCGATAGATCATATCTGCGAGGCGTGTTGAATGGTGGATAATATTTCATCTCCCTCAACTATCTTACTGTTTACCACAAGCGGAAGTGGCTCCCACCTTCTGGATGAGATGCAAAGGTTTGTTAGAATTGAAAGATGTAGGTTTCCATCAAACGACGTGTCCTTCTCACCGGCATTTGGGTGGAGAGAGGGCTCAACCCTAAAAAGGTTATACTATTGAGAGGTTGATATGTTTCTCTGTAGTTAATCTGCATTGTCATTATTTTCTAAAACGTAGATTCCTACTATGGTTTGCCACTCTTGTAAGAAGTTAAAGGCGAAAGAAAATATTGCTCACCACTAGAGTGTAGTGGTTTCCCGAAACGGCGGCGGTATCGTTGAACAGGATTAAAATTTAATACATGAATTTACTGGGGAATGAAGTACAGAGCTGCAGTTGTGGGCTGGAAGTGGGTAGGGTCGATTTTGAGAAATGGCCAATCATTGTAATCTGTGATATCGGATGTCCAGGGTCTCATCCAAAATGCCCCCAGATATTGTGCAGATGCTACCCTAATTCAAAGAAAATGGAACTATCTAACAGTTAAGGTCTCTATAGAAGGCATATGCAGACGAGAAACATGATCCCAACAGAAATTGCTTCCTCGCAGATGGTTCAACCACGTCTCGATGGTCGACATACAAACGGAGATGGAGACGACCTTTCTCCACAGACCAGGACACATACCAAAGCACGACAAATGACCGAAGTAATGTCTGCCATCGAATAAAAGGAAAGTATTGCTTTGGACACAAATGATAATGGCCAACGATGCAAGTGTAGAAGAAAAAAAGATACCATTGATTTCGATACGATTAGATCCGAATCGGTCTGTTCGTCCCGCAGGCTCTTGTACACCGGGAACAGGATTTAGTCTGGTGGAAAATATAATGTGGACACGGTATTAGAGTAGGCTATGGTAAATTGAGTGTCCGAGATCTTGAGCGAAGAGGAAATACTATATGCCACAGCATTCCCGTACGCAGAACAAATGGTATGGGTTTATTTTCAATTAACTCTAGGCATTTCTACGCTTCACTGCTGTCCGAAGAGTTGGAATCGCTGTCCTCGAAGGGGCTTTTGCCATCAAAAACCGTACGGTGCTTCTCAATTATGACCTGCAGGAGCGGAAAAAGCTGGCAAATACGCCACTGGCCATTCAGATCCCGTGAGAGCCCGCATCGAATCATTGATTTTTGCGCATACGTAAGGCCGTTTTTGTCACGCATTTTGTTGACATCACGAATAACCCGAGCCGCCAGTTTGACGAAAAACAACTTACCCGGAGTTGGCAATTTCCCAGATTTCAACAACCCCTCCTTCGACTGCCTGGAATCAATGAGTCGTACCTTTTCCTCATCCCATAAAGTCCTCCACTTTTGCTTAATTTTTTGTATGGCAAAACTGTCAGCCAGTTGACACAAATGCGTCGCATTCTTCGGCAAAAACTTAATCACAGCATTAATTTTTGCAATATTTTCTCTCTGAATATCAGACTCGAGATGGCCCGAACAATTATTTAAAAATATTGTCCGCTGTCGCCCAAAAGCATCTTTTGATATGGCACGTGTCTCTAAGAGCCATTCTCCAAATACCCTCTGATCCATCCAGCTTTGTGGTATAACTACCTTCGTCCCGACCACTCCGAAACGAGGGGGCTTAGAGGTAAGGGAGCGCGCGCCGGTGGGTAACCCACGCACGAACGCAAACCGTACGGAAAAGAGGGAAGGCTCACGTGGCCAGTGACGTGCAGCCGGTCGGTAGTGTTAGATCCGAACGGCCGGTCACGGGTCAGAAGCCTGAGACTAAAAGGGAAACCGGAACGGGGATAGCAATTAGCAGTAAAGGGAAGGGAGGCAAGTCTGCCTCCCGTTTACTGGAACGGGGCAGGAGCCCTCGGTCTTAACCCCTAAGTGGGACACCAGGACACCTGTCCCGCTACAGTAGCTGTTACTTGCTGTATACCGGCGAATGTGCTAAATTGGCTAATTTGTGCCTTTAACTACTAATTACTACTTAGCCACCATACGACTTATACACGTGTGCCGATGGCCACGATCCCGGCTAAAGGCTGTGCCACGTGTTACTAGTGGCCACAACCGCTGTTACTGACTGTCCCACGTCGAATCCTTGTGGTACTACTATGCACGGCGGCGGGTGCCTGTACGCCCGCTCGCTACAGTAACACCCGCCGTCCCGCACCGTTATCATCTCGCCGGGGGGTTTTGGTACAGAATTGCACTACAAGCCTTTCGGTCCTGTCTGAAATGAAACACCCGGGACGTCATCTGGTACTCCCCGAATGGGATGATTACTAGATTTATTCTGAAAAACAATGAACGGTGGCTGTATGAGCGCATTTTGGCCACCTGTAATCTGCACTATTATTGTCATTAACTCCCCTCCAGACGACACGTCAGCATACTTGACCTCCCCGCACCAGACAAATGACAAGTTCCGGCCATTGTCCATGTTGACAACAAAGTGCGTTTCATCAAACTTTTCAGCCATGTCTTCGTTTAGCTCCTCATTACTGAACGCTTTACACGCCACGCCCAAGTGGAATGCGACGTCTCTCTCCATCTGTTCCTGCTTCACAAGACTAATCATCAGCTTTCCGCATTGCCTACGAGATACAATGTTAAATCGTTCCATAAAAGACTGTACCCAGCGCTTCGTTATTTTGCAGCTTAGATCCATTCTGTCATTCCAAGGAAGTGGTAAGCTGAGGCCAAACGTGTTGTGATCATCCAACAAATCCTGCGTGCCAATGTTTTGAAGATGCTTGCATTACATTTGAGTCCTGTCCTGGACAGTCTTTCATATTCCACAATAACAATCATGTGTAGCTCTGTCGCCCAGACCGACCGCTTTCGAACTCTTCCCTTTCCTGCTTTGACCAATACTTCCTTACGGGAGACCGAAGGACTTCCAACCGCCAATCTCTTACGTTTGACAAAATGTGAGACACGTGTAGTATAGTGACCAGCGCGAGCGTGCTGGGGTCATGGGACAGCCGTGTACGGTATACACGTGTGCAGTTCTGCCCGCGTGTAGCGAGCGCGCGGGCGTGCCGAGCGGTCGTAATCTGGCGTACGTGTACAGTAGTGCACGTGTCGGCCAAGCGGTAGTTTGCTAGTATTACACGTGTACGCTAGCACACGTAGCATCCGTGCAGTAGTCTGTAAGCAGCGCTTGTGTACAGTAGTACACACGTGTAGCTGCAGCGTCCGCGCGGTAATTAGGAATAGAGGCGCTAGTTTTTTAATTGCGTACAGTACCTGGTACGCACTAGGCGGCAGGTACTATACACTGGGACATTTGTCCGAGTCGTCCCTCTCAGTGGTTAAGACCTGACACCCGTCCCCACCAGTAAACTGAGGCAAGCTCACCCCCGTCCTTTTTGCGCCTACATACGTCCGTTTCGGTTTTCTATTGCGCGCGCTGGCTTCTACCCCGTTACTGGTCGCTCCCGTTTACGCACCACGGGGCGACTGCGCGTAACCAGGCAGTGAGCCACTCCCTTTTCGCGAGCTCGTCCGATCGGTTCAATTAGCACGTCGCGTCCGCGCCGCGTGCTCCCTCGCGATAGCCTCCGCCTCTCACCCAACCCACGGCGGGGAGGAAGTTATCCCACAACCCGCATCACCTCATCGTCCGGAATGGAAATTATCTCTTCCCTTTGCTTGAACCATCTTGATGCCTTTGCCGAAATGGCTTTCTCGGTCCCGCGAAAGTGCTGCGGATACTTTCTGACAGTCTTGGATGCAATAAACATATCCGAACCACGTGCCTCTATATCCTGCAACATCCACCTCACCACAATTTTGCGCGTTCGTTTTGTTGAAACGTGTTGCAAGCGCCGCTTGTTGTTCTGCTGAGGTGCTGGGCGTTGGTTTCCATCGGACTCAGAGGAAGAGGGATAATTGGCAATTGCCAAAATGGGGCGAGGAGCATTAAAAGAAGCTGAAGGAAGTGGGATGGGAGTGGAGCTCGTTGCCCTGCGAAGAGAATTTATGATGGGAGAGGCAGACGGAATGTCCATTGTGTGCGGTGGTTATTGTTTGGTGGTCGTTTTCGTGGCTGTCTGGCGAAAGATTATTTTTTACATGCTACACATGCAGGTGGTACTCTCCGTCGGTAAATGGTAAACGGTGTTTCTTTATAACGGTAAAAGACGGTTAATGTGTTGAAACGTTCTTTTGTAACTGTCTCCGTAGGAGAGACTCAAGACCTTGGTCGTGTTTACTGTGGGAGGAGCGACGGCGGTGTTAAGTACCGGTGGAGCTATGTACACATGTAAGATACGACAAGGAGTGGAGGGTGATCGGTGGCGGCAAGAAGCGGGAAAAATTAAGATACGACAGTCGCCGCGGTTGATGATGGTGTTGCAGTGAGCCGGAGCGTGGAGAGTTGATGCTCAAAGCTCGTAAGTTTGAGGCGTTTCGTGAGGCAGTCTGCGGGATTGTCTTGCGATGGTATCTTCACGGGGATAATGCGGCGTCGGAGCACTTGTTCATTGACGTAGTGGTGTTTTACGTCGATGTGCTTCGATTTGGGCGTTGGGTGTGGAGATTTTGCCGTGGTGATGGTACCGGCGTTGTCTATGTGGAGGAGAGTTGGTATGGAGGGATCGAGGGCGCGGAAGTCACGTCGGAGGTTGCGCAGGCATCTCGTGTATTGAGAAGCATGGAAGGCGGGGATGTATTCTGCCTCCCATGTTGAGGATGCAACGAATTTCTGGCGTTTGGATTGCCAGGCAATGGGGCCTTGTCGCCAGAGCGCGACGAAGCCTGATGTGGAGCGACGTGTGTCGAAGCAGGACGCAAAGTCGGAGTACGAGTATGCATCGAGGGGTCGGGGGGACGTGGCATGCGTGTATGTGATGCCGTGTGTCGGGGTGTGCCGAAGGTAGCGCAGGACTCGCTGTACTGCGTGCCAATGTCGTTGGCAGGGGTCGTGTGATTACCGGCCGAGGAGGCCCGTGACGAAGGCCAGGTCGGGGCCGGTGCTGTCGGCAAAGTAGCGGAGGCAGCCGACAGCGGCCGAGTAGGGGGTGGTGGAGGGGAGTTTGGCGTCGTCGGGTTTGCGGGCAGAGATGACAGTAGTGTCGTAGGGAGTGGGGCTGGGGTTGCAGGTCTCCATATTGAACCTTTTGAGTATGTCCATAATGAAGGCGGGTTGGCTGATCGAGATGGAGGTGGGTGTGCGGTCCACTTTCCATCCGAGGAGATGCCTGACCGGCCCGAGGTTTTTGACCGTGTAGCGTGAGGCGAGTTTCGCGCGAGTGGAGTCAAGGAGGGGGCGCTGATTGCTGACGGCAAGAAAGTCATCGATGGTTATGACAAATAGGACAAATTGGGAACTGCGTTCAATGCGGAGCAGAAAGGTGCAGCTATCACTGGTGAGGCGTGTGAAGTTCCAGAGTTTTAGGTTACTGGCGAGGCCTGAGGTGAATATTTTGCAGGCCTGTCTGGTGCCATATATGTTGCCGGTGAGTACTCCGACATGTCCTGGGTGTTTGTATGACCCGTCAAATTGGGGTGGCTGATGGACGTAGATTGTCTCTTCAGGGGCGAGTAGTTCGTGTAGGAAGGCTGATTCGAGGTCCAAGTGTTCGGCAATGAGGGGGGTTCCGGCGGTGAGGGCAAGGGCGCAGCGGACGGCGTTTCGGTCCGCGACAGGGCTGGATATGTTATCAGGGTCATAGTGAACGTGCGGGATCTGCTTGTCACTCCGGGCTGTACATCTGGTTTTGCGGGAGATGATGTTGCCAGATTCACCACGTTTGAGGCGTAGTGTGAATTTTAGGGGGAGCAATGTGGCATCTGGTGGGAGGGATGATTTGGGAATGTATGAGAGGGTGCCGTGTTTCTCCAAGCTTTGAAGCTCAGAGTTCCAGGATTCTTCCTAGACATGGGAGTCTGGTGCACGTCGTGCGGCGCGGAGAGAGCGCCGGTTGGTCGCCGCGTCGCCGTCTTCGGTGTTGGGGTTGAGGGTTTTGAGGCAGAATGTGGGCATGGCGATGAGCGGTTCGATGTGATCATCGGTTGTGATACAGTGTTGATTGTGGTGGAGGAGAACCGGTGGGGCGTGTGATTTGACGCGTGGGGGGAGGCGGGGGTGCGATTGTGTTGATACAGAGTCGCGGCTGGGGTCGTAAGGGATAAATTCTGACGCACGACATCGGCCGTTTTTTTGTGGTGGTGTTCCAGGTGGCATAGTGGGTTGGGTCTGTACGGTAGAGGTAGAGGTGCAGGTGGAAGCGAGCCTGCAGTTTGGATTTCGGTGCAGGGTCTGTCACATAGCAGTATTGGCTGAAGGGGAGGAGTGTATTGATGGTGACTGGTGTGCGGGACCACAGTGTTTGTGGGAGTTTCTTGTGAGAGCGGTGGGGGGTATAGTTGTATTTGTCGATATAGTCCCGGGCGGCGTGTTCCCAAAATTGGGGGCATGGCCGAGGAGGCCAGGGCAGCTCTGACATTGTCGAATATTGTGCGATTGGCACGTTCGGCTAGGGAATTTTCTTGGGGAGTGTGAGGGATAGTGGTGTGGAGGGTAATGTGTTG
>NW_005178540.1:8787-33925 GCF_000350225.1 Chondrus crispus | reverse complement strand
AGAATCCGGAAACAGTACCGGAAATACCGCAAGCCTGTGATTGGCATCGTGTACAATACAATGCCGTTCATGACACGCAACACATATGTTGTCCTCAGTTTCGTACAGTAGTGTAGAACGGTTTCTCAAATGACTTGCTACGCATTCTGCTCCGCTGTTTTCGTCCTACTGGACATGAGAATTTCCCACAACGTGTGCGCCTTCGCCTCCCTCCTCCTTTTCAGAACTCGGTTCTGCAAGACAGCGTAAAAAATTGACTGAAAACTGAGTGAGACAGACAGAAATGAAAGTGCTGCAGCGGCGTCGTCGTCGTCTCTACGAGCAAAAAAAGTCGGCCAAACACGCGACGAGCAGTCGCTTGATGGGTTGCTTGATAATCTCGATCTGGTTGTCATTCAGCTGTTCCAGGCGAAGGCTTTCTACAGAAAGCTTCGCTCAGGCCCACGGAAGAGGGCGTGTTTTCCTCTTCATCACTTATCACGATGAAAATTTCTGCGCGGCGGCGACGACTGCGAGGACGGCCCTCCTCGTCTTGGCTCGCCATCGCAGATGCCTTCCTCTGGAATGGGGCCTTTGTATTTTGTCTTCTCAGTTTCTTCTCCTTCTCGCTTCTGTAACACTGTAGCATATCTCCCGGTGATGCTTCTCCGGGGTTTTCGCGTAGCATTCCCCAAAAAAATACTGCACACGAACGGTGTGTGCAGCTCGCCAGCGCGGACAACGAGGTAGGTTGGATGGTGAGCTGGAAATAAAGTAATCGTCGTAAGGTTTTAGGTCTACTAGGGCTTTGGCTTCGCTTGTTATATAGACATGCGGGAACAGTACCCGAAATACCGCAAGCCTGTGATTGGCATCGTGTACAATACAATGCCGTTCATGACACGCAACACATATGTTGTCCTCAGTTTCGTACAGTAGTGTAGAACAGTTTCTCAAATGACTTGCTACGCATTCTGCTCCGCTGTTTCCGTCCTACTGGACATGGGAATTTCCCACAACGTGTGCGCCTTCGCCTTCCTCGTCCTTTTCAGAACTCGGTTCTGCAAGACAGCGTAAAAAATTGACTGAAAACTGAGACAGACTGACAGACAGAAATGAAAGTGCTGCAGCGGCGTCGTCGTCGTCTCTACGAGCAAAAAAAGTCGGCCAAACACGCGACGAGCAGTCGCTTGATGGGTTGCTTGATAATCTCGATCTGGTTGTCATTCAGCTGTTCCAGGCGAAGGCTTTCTACAGAAAGCTTCGCTCAGGCCCACGGAAGAGGGCGTGTTTCCCTCTTCATCACTTATCACGATGACAATTTCTGCGCCGCGGCGACGACTGCGAGGAAGGCCCTCCTCGTCTTGGCTCGCCATCGCAGATGCCTTCCTCTGGAATGGGGCCTTTGCATTTTGTCTTCTCAGTTTCTTCTCCTTCTCGCTTCTGTAACACTGTAGCATATCTCCCGGTGATGCTACTCGACCAATGTAAGTCTGACCAAATGTTGTGGGATTGGGCAGTTGCCATTTGCCGGTTGTTTCTACTCGCAGTATGATGAGTGGTTGCCGGACTATGGAGCAAAGTTTTTCAGTATAGAAAGAACGTGGGGGATACCGCACTCCATGGACCACCACGTCTTTGGGAGCGCCACGACAACCTCGAAAGATCGCTACGACCCGATCAAAGAAAGCCTGCTGTCTCTCGATGATGTCGTTGACAGTATCCTCCAAAAATTTGTTCAGCCCCTCCGGATCTGTCTGGGACAACCCTGACTGTGCCGAAAGAATAATATCTTCAACGTGGAGATTTCGCACTGTGTACAGTGGGATGGGGACATGCTTGACGAGTTGTTCTTTGTGTATCTCGAGTAAAATTGCATGCTTCTACTTGCCCTCTCTCGCGGACAGTGAAGTGGCAACTGTGGAGTCTGGTTGCGCGATTACTGGTTTCGATCGCCTGACGTCTGGCGCGGGCGGGCGGGTGGGCGGGCGAGCGGGCGGGCGGGCGAAGGCGAAGGGCGAGCGAGCGATGAGGAGAACGGGCAACGACGGCAACGGCGATGCGACGACGACGACGATGACGGGGGCGGGGGGGGCGGGGTGGGGCGGGGGGCGCGGCGCGGTGAGGCGGGACGGGACGGGACGGTGGGGTGCGGGGTGATGTGCGGACAGCGGGCGGGGGCGGCAGCGGCGGGTGGGTGGGTGACAATAAAAAATAAAAAATAAAAAAAGAAGAAATTGAGTATTGAAGCGGAAGAGCTGATTGCAGTACACCCCACACCGTACAGGTTTGTTTTCACCCTTTCCGCAATGGTGTAAATTGCGCATCAAGCGCTGTTTCCAGTTGATCATACAGTAGAAATTAGTAAATTAATCTCGTAACGCCGTCAGAAACTTATGACAAAACAACATCTGCGCAACTTACAGAAAGAAAGCTTACTCTAAACCACACCGTCGTTACGTGGCACACTCCCCGCTTCAGTCAGTCAACTTGCTCCTTACAGGGCCCCCACAATCGGACTCGGACCGGACTTAGAATCGAACTCGCAACCACAGACACTGTCAGCCACTAACTCGGACAACTGGGACACTGGGACCACAAACTGCACTGCTTACACTGGATTGGATTTCACCGCCGTCCCCATAGGTATTTATTGTCGCCATCCCCGTAGCCTAAGCCCATTCGTACAACCTAAGCCCACCAGCCTAAGCCCAGCAACAACAACCTAAGCCCACCTCCCAACCTAAGCCCACAACCCTCAGCCCACAACCATAACCTAAGCCCACCTCCCAACCTAAGCCTACCAGCCTAAGCCCACCCCCTCACCTAAGTACCGAAGCATCCTAAGTCCATAAGTACACAAAAGTTAACCTAAGTACATCATCCCTACCTAAACACGTAAGCACGTAAGCACTTCAGCACCTAAGCATGTAAGCACGTAATCACGTAAGCACGTAATCACATAATCACGTAATCACGTAACAACGTAAGCACGTAGTCTCCTCAGCACATAATCACATAATCACCTAATCACCTAAGCACATAAGCACATAATCACATAACCCCCTAATCCACCCAAGCACCTAAGCACCTAACCTACTAACCCTCCTAATCTCCTAACCACTCCTCACCACCCCTAACCCTCCTAACCCTCCTAACCACCCCTAACCACCTAATGCCCTAATCTATAGTATATACGTCCTCTTCCCCCTAATTCCCTAAACGGACAGGGATAGTCGTAAGAGGGCGGGCGCGTTGGAGGAGGGGCAACAGGAGTACGGAAGGGGAGCGGTGTGGTTCCAGAGAACGTGCGGATGAGATTGTCTCATACAGTATGTGGTCATTCAGGGCGGGGGAAGGAGTGGAACGGACAGAGTAAGTGAGATCAGTAGTGAACCAATAGACGCGCGTTACAAGGAGCGCCAGCCAGTAGATGCGCGTCGGGATTCAGGGGCCTGAATAGGGGAACCGCGAATGATATCGTGACAGCGACGAACGGGATCAATGACGCGACATGACAGCGAGGATGACGTCCTTCCGGCCAACGGTTGGGGTCGGATGCATGTCGGCAATTTTCGACGTCCATCCGGTATGATAAAATAATCAAATTTGGCCCTGTGCGCATTGAAATTTTTCCAGATTTTTTTCTAGCCAATGCGCACTCCGTCAGACCGAAGTAAATTTGCGCTTAATTTCAGCCCACCTGAACGCGCGTCTGTTCGGACATGGGTATAGGCATATTGGCGCCACAATAGGATTTGTATTCTGTTTGCAGTGCGCCTAGTTTATGCCAACTAGTTTTTTTAATTTTTTAATTGTCCGTTGAGGGCGGTGGCTTATCCCTTAATAATAAATTTTAAAGCATCAGCAGTACGCAGTACGACTGCACAACCGCGTTCAGTAAATGAATGAACATGACGTAGTAATCATGTTTTTATAATGCGGGATGACGTGTAATGTTCGAATTGGTGATGAAAATATATGTCCTTAATGAAAATCGTACAGCCTTTCTTTGTGTAATATTTTGAAAAAATATTTCATATATACTATTATAATGTTGCCATTATTTTTATTATTCCAAAACTTTCTCTAGTAGCAATGACGTCATGCTCTACAGAGCACAACGTCGTCATCTTGTTTCCAGGCGGCGGGTGACGTGTTGGATTCAAATTGATTATGAAAATATACGGTGCGTCCCAAATCACATGCGTACAGTTTTTGTGGGCTGAAAGACGGTGTGCGTCCCCCTCTCCCCCCCCCGCGCCGTAAAGTAGATGTATGCTGTAAAAATTGGCGACATACAATTGAAATCTGCAACATTTATTGACGTTTTTAATATTATTATAAAGGTGACCGACGCCGTCGCTGCTGTCCGACGCCTCTCCCACGAAAACGCAAAATTCGCGCCCCACCCCGTGACGCCCGTTGCGCCGTGAGCCTATGACTCGCGCTCGTGCTGTCAACACGTGCGCGTCACACCGCACGACTCCGCGTCCACAGCCGGCCCCTCCCAGCGCTGTAGAGTCGCGCCCCACCCCGTGACGCCCGCTGCATCGTGAGTCTATGGCACGCGCTCGCGCCGTCGACACGCGCGCGTCACACCGCACGACTCCGCGTCCACAGCTGGCCCCTCCCAGCGCTGTAGAGCCGCGCCCTTCCTCGCGGCCGCTGCGCCCCCCCACCTCCCCCATACGGTTGTTTTCAAATAATTTGCATATCCGAGCTATTTTGGCGTTCTCCAAAATGTAGGGCAACCCCCCTTCAGTTGTTCAATTATTCGAAGTCTGACAAGATGAGAGACGCGTCAGCGATTTTTTGTACCTAGCCGTCGAAACCTCCCCCACGGAGCACTGGGAGGCTTTTGGCCTTATGATCGGTATGTATATATGATATGTATGCAACTGTACCAGTATCGTTCTATCGTTCTTCTCGTCTTTGTCCAAGTTTTTCCATCACTCCTGTGACGTTGAAATCTCGCATCCGCTCTTGCAATGACCTTCAAACATTCAAGCCAACATGCCAATGAGGTGCCCGTGACACTCTTCAGACACTCTTCTCCCACGTCCGTCCCTCTTCCACCCTTTCCTTTCTCCCTCGTCCCTCGATACAGCGTCCCGCTCGTCCGTCCCTCTTCCACCCTTTCCTTTCTCCCTCGTCCCTCGATACAGCGTCCCGCTCGCTGCCCGCACACATGCCTTACGAATGATAGGTTGCCCATGTCCCATTCGCGATGCTCTATGCAGGTGGCGTGAACGCCACCTGTTCAGGTCGAACCCTTCCATCTCGCTCGTACTGTAGCGCGGCGACGGCCGCATCTGCACTCTCGCTTCAAACTCTACCGACACCACCCGTTTCGCACACTTTGAAACACGCAAAAAAAATTTACTGAACGACAAACACACGATGAGCACGCATTACTTACAACTAAAGCCTTTTCCTCCAACTTTGGTCCCACGTCTCACTCCCTTCCGCCAAGCAGAGCTGTAGCAAACCCCCTCATCACTTCTATCGTATCACGACCGTAGTCCCTCAGCCCCGCAATCTCCCGGCGCGCCTGTGACACCGCATCTCCAATGTTCCCGTCGGCGAGTAGTTGAAACTGCACCTCGTTCAGGCGGTGCAGCATCAGTTCCTGTGATGCAATTCGTCCAGCGATGCTCTGTAGACACCGCTGCAACCCCGCTGCCATCGGCTCCGACGCCGACGGTAGGAGAGATGGCGCATCCGTCATGTGCGAAGCACCCTCCATCCCGCAAGCGATTGCCGCCAGCACTTCGTCGCTCTCCGTGCTCATCGACAATGGGAGTGCTGGTGAACACACTTGGTCTTCATATCTATCGCCCAGCGTGCCCTCATGCTCACCCTGCATCTCCTGCGTCCTCATCACATTCGCGTGCAACGTCATCGATCCAAATAGATGTGATACTCCATTTTCGTTGCCCTGTAGGCTTCCACCCTCGCCTTCAGTGATGTGGCCATCGGGAGCGTAGCCTCCTGCCACCGGCCAAGGGACGCATTTGTTCTGGGCTTCCCAGCCGACCGCTGCGGCGAGCTCCTCTTGTATTGCCTCCCCATATACCCGCTCCTGGTGCTGCGCGGTGACCGGCAAATACTCTACCGGGATGCTGTGATCCTTGACAGCGTAAGTTTCATATGAAGTGTCCGAGGCTGAAGATTGCTCTTCCGGGGAACCATATGGAGGCTGGTACTGTGCTTCTCAATGCGCGGGAGGCTGGTGCTGCGCTATGCCATACGCAGTCTGCTCCACTGTCGCGCATTGATCCTCCTTAATGAAGTAGTGTACACGCCCAGCAGCCTGCGAGACTCGGGCCGGCTGCTCCTGAAGCGCCGGTGTGTTTTGATTCGGTTGTTGGTCACATGTTGGAGAGTTGGTGGTATCGTAGAACGAAAAAAAAAAGGAGTCAAGATGACATGATGAGCGTCGGGATGAGGGGTGAGGAGGGGAGAGGAACGAAAGCTAGTACGGCGGGGTTGGCTGTTTATAAAGAGCGGGGCTATGGACGACGGTGTGGGTGGGGGAAAGGGGTTCGCTAAGGCGCAGAGCGGTTCGTTACCATATAATTCACTCGGTTGGGGGGATGAGGGGGTGAGCGAGGGACTGTTCCCCGTGAGAGGCAGATTGTATGAGCACGGGCCAGTTCTGCATACACCTTCCCAGAGCCGCGCCGTTCCACCTTCACCGCTTGCCTACCGCTTTACCTTCAAACTCCCGCGCGTGTCCGCTTCATTGTACACATTGGCCTATCCGTGCGTGACCCTCCAGTTGACTGCGGATGGTGGTCGCGCCTCGCGCGTTTCTGCACTACACCCATTGCCTCGTTGTCCCCGTGCAGTCGGGGAGCAAGCGGGGAATGCTCTCCGGGCCACAGCCGCCTGCTTTCCGATTTCTACGTGCCCGCTGGAGCTCGCCGCCGAGCTCGCCGTGATGCAGGTCAGGGATGCTTTCAGGTCGCCATTGATTTGTTGCTATCAATTTTGGAGAGCAGGGGCAGCTCGGATGCACGTCGGAGCAACGTGCCGTTCGGGGGCAGCTTGAGAGGGGCGCAGTGGGGATTGTAGAGATGGACGTGGACGGCGGGCCATTAATGAGCGTGAGCAAGGGCAACTCTTCCCGCTAATTACGGGTGTTGCATGCCGGCGGTATTCGCAAAGCCATCCTCCTCGCGCTCTCCCCTACAAGTATATTCAGAATCCCTGCCACATTCGCAAAAACAGACATGTTTCTACCCTCGTACAAAACTATTGAAGCGGTAGCATCCGGTCAGTGGATCTGTGATGGTCCGACCAGACTTGCCGCCGCTGTTGGCATTCGCAACTCCCATAATTCCACTCTACATTTGACACGCAGTCTCCCAACTGGCCGGTGATAGTTGTACGAGTTCTGTAGCCAATGGACGGGTGTCCCAAGAGAGAATGGCCAATGGATGGGTGTCTCCAGAGGGAATGGCCAATGGATGGGTGTCTTAGATGGAAAGCAGCAGTCAAAAGAGAGAGAGCCAGTGAATACAGTTTAAGGCGGGAAAAAGGGCATTCAAACCTGAAAGGCAGGAAGAGTGGGATTCAAAGTAGCCAACAGGTGAGTGCCATGTCAAGATTGATCATAACGAGGGCTGCGACACGGATGAAACCAGCGATGAAACCTTCCATCCGACGAATAGGCCTTCCGTCCGAGATTCGGGACTTCCATCCGCCACGGAGCGTGGGGAGTGTTTTGGCCCGTGCTTTGATATAATTTTTGCAGATATTTTATGGAGCCAGTAGGCCTTCCATCCCAGGAATCTTCAATAGCGATGCCAATTTCGACGCCTAACCTCCCATCCGTCCAACCCATGGGTATAGGGTCTGTTTTACTCCTTGCAGGCTCTGTCAATGGACGTGACTCTGCATTTTGGCAGCTTACAAGTGCTTGGGGTGGGTGGTTGTACCTTATTGCTGTAGAAAGTATCCCTCTGCATGATATCGTACGTTGCATATTGTCAAAACATGTGTGATGGTTTTAGTGGGATGGTATCATCTTGCTGCAATTCATGCATTTCTTACTATACTTGAGAGTGTTTTACACGTATTAAGGGGCATCATGGAAGTTCTTTCTTTGCGACCTTTTACCCTACTGCAGCTGTGGTAGAGATACATCTTCGCAGTTGAGTTCCCGTTACAGGGTACTGGTATGTACCGTGTGAACATTTTCCCTTCCTTCAACCCCTACACGAATGTTGACCAAACATGATACACCTTTCACATAAATGGGGGATGTTATCTGTTCATACAAGACAATTTGTGGTAAAGTTCTATAATTGTAACTACACTCCTCCACCGTAACATCGTCAAGTTAAAAGAAGTGAAATTGTTGTGATTCTTACATTTAGTATGATAATTTAATACATTCACTCATATCAGCTGGTATGTGTGGGATGGTTCTGTTTTTTTAATTCCTGCATGAACCAGTCCTTCCAATAGTACGCAAGGGCATAGGCATATTGGCGCCACAATAGGATTTGTATTCTGTTTGCAGTGCGCCTAGTTTATGCCAACTGGTTTTTTTAATTTTTTAATTGTCCGTTGAGGGCGGTGGCTTATCCCTTAATAATAAATTTTAAAGCATCAGCAGTACGCAGTACGACTGCACAACCGCGTTCAGTAAATGAATGAACATGACGTAGTAATCATGTTTCTATAATGCGGGATGACGTGTAATGTTCGAATTGGTGATGAAAATATATGTCCTTAATGAAAATCGTACAGCCTTTCTTTGTGTAATATTTTGAAATTTTTTTCATATATACTATTATAATGTTGCCATTATTTTTATTATTCCAAAACTTTCTCTAGTAACAATGACGTCATGCTCTACAGAGCACAACGTCGTTATCTTGTTTCCAGGCGGCGGGTGACGTGTTGGATTCAAATTGATTATGAAAATATACGGTGCGTCCCAAATCACATGCGTACAGTTTTTGTGGGCTGAAAGACGGTGTGCGTCCCCCTCTCTCTCCCCCCCCGCGCCGTTAAGTAGATGTATGCTGTAAAAATTGGCGACATACAATTGAAATCTGCAACATTTATTGACGTTTTTAATATTATTATAAAGGTGACCGACGCCGTCGCTGCTGTCCGACGCCTCTCCCACGAAAACGCAAAATTCGCGCCCCACCCCGTGACGCCCGTTGCGCCGTGAGCCTATGACTCACGCTCGTGCTGTCAACACGTGCGCGTCACACCGCACGACTCCGCGTCCACAGCCGGCCCCTCCCAGCGCTGTAGAGTCGCGCCCCACCCCGTGACGCCCGCTGCATCGTGAGTCTATGGCACGCGCTCGCGCCGTCGACACGCGGGCGTCACACCGCACGACTCCGCGTCCACAGCTGGCCCCTCCCAGCGCTGTAGAGCCGCGCCCTTCCTCGCGGCCGCTGCGCCCCCCCACCTTCCCCATACGGTTGTTTTCAAATAATTTGCATATCCGAGCTATTTTGGCGTTGTCCAAAATGTAGGGCAACCCCCCTTCAGTTGTTCAATTATTCGAAGTCTGACAAGATGAGAGACGCGTCAGCGATTTTTTGTACCTAGCCGTCGAAACCTCCCCCACGGAGCACTGGGAGGCTTTTGGCCTTATGATCGGTATGTATATATGATATGTATGCAACTGTACCAGTATCGTTCTATCGTTCTTCTCGTCTTTGTCCAAGTTTTTCCATCACTCCTGTGACGTTGAAATCTCGCATCCGCTCTTGCAATGACCTTCAAACATTCAAGCCAACATGCCAATGAGGTGCCCGTGACACTCTTCAGACACTCTTCTCCCACGTCCGTCCCTCTTCCACCCTTTCCTTTCTCCCTCGTCCCTCGATACAGCGTCCCGCTCGTCCGTCCCTCTTCCACCCTTTCCTTTCTCCCTCGTCCCTCGATACAGCGTCCCGCTCGCTGCCCGCACACATGCCTTACGAATGATAGGTTGCCCATGTCCCATTCGCGATGCTCTATGCAGGTGGCGTGAACGCCACCTGTTCAGGTCGAACCCTTCCATCTCGCTCGTACTGTAGCGCGGCGACGGCCGCATCTGCACTCTCGCTTCAAACTCTACCGACACCACCCGTTTCGCACACTTTGAAACACGCAAAAAAAATTTACTGAACGACAAACACACGATGAGCACGCATTACTTACAACTAAAGCCTTTTCCTCCAACTTTGGTCCCACGTCTCACTCCCTTCCGCCAAGCAGAGCTGTAGCAAACCCCCTCATCACTTCTATCGTATCACGACCGTAGTCCCTCAGCCCCGCAATCTCCCGGCGCGCCTGTGACACCGCATCTCCAATGTTCCCGTCGGCGAGTAGTTGAAACTGCACCTCGTTCAGGCGGTGCAGCATCAGTTCCTGTGATGCAATTCGTCCAGCGATGCTCTGTAGACACCGCTGCAACCCCGCTGCCATCGGCTCCGACGCCGACGGTAGGAGAGATGGCGCATCCGTCATGTGCGAAGCACCCTCCATCCCGCAAGCGATTGCCGCCAGCACTTCGTCGCTCTCCGTGCTCATCGACAATGGGAGTGCTGGTGAACACACTTGGTCTTCATATCTATCGCCCAGCGTGCCCTCATGCTCACCCTGCATCTCCTGCGTCCTCATCACATTCGCGTGCAACGTCATCGATCCAAATAGATGTGATACTCCATTTTCGTTGCCCTGTAGGCTTTCACCCTCGCCTTCAGTGATGTGGCCATCGGGAGCGTAGCCTCCTGCCACCGGCCAAGGGACGCATTTGTTCTGGGCTTCCCAGCCGACCGCTGCGGCGAGCTCCTCTTGTATTGCCTCCCCATAAACCCGCCCTTGGTGCTGCGCGGTGACCGGCAAATACTCTACCGGGATGTTGTGATCGTTGACAGCGTAAGTTTCATATGAAGTGTCCGAGGCTGGAGATTGCTCTTCCGGGGAACCATATGGAGGCTGGTACTGTGCTTCCCAATGCGCGGGAGGCTGGTGCTGCGCTATGCCATACGCAGTCTGCTCCACTGTCGCGCATTGCTCCTCCTTAATGACGTAGTGTACACGCCCAGCAGCCTGCGAGACTCGGGCCGGCTGCTCCTGAAGCGCCGGTGTGTTTTGATTCGGTTGTTGGTCGTTTCCATGGTGAACAAAGCGGCCAGGCTGTTTCGTATTGTTGGCAACTGGCACATCTTGTCGGTGTTGCTGCAGCGCAACAGCCTTCTTGAACGTCTTTTTCTGCGCAACTGCCTTGCGTTCATTCGATTTGACCTTGGCGTTGGGCCCGTTCTTCCCGCGCTTCTTGGAAATACCCCCTTCGAGGGCGGCGCGGATATTTTTGGAGCGGCGCAAGCCGCACACGTTGCAAAGCGTTGCAACGCCGCCCGATCCCCTACGGCGGACGGGGGTGATGATGGTTTTGCACCTGGCACAAGTCCAAGGGGTTCCATCGGGTACAACGCGAATGATCCCTTTGGGCTTGCGCTTGGAGCGGCCCTTGCAAGCAGGTGGGGGGGTAAGAGGTTTTGGAGCGGGAGGAGTGAAGCGAGCAACGGAAGCGTCGAGGGAGTTTGGGGGAGGCTCTGTAGGGCAACCGATAGAGAAGAACGGTGTTTGGGGGGAGGCGGTGGGAAACATGTTGGAGAGTTGGTGGTATCGTAGAACGAAAAAAAAAAGGAGTCAAGATGACATGATGAGCGTCGGGAGGAAGGGTGAGGAGGGGAGAGGAACGAAAGCTAGTACGGCGGGGTTGGCTGTTTATAAAGAGCGGGGCTATGGACGACGGTGTGGGTGGGGGAAAAGGGTTCGCTAAGGCGCAGAGCGGTTCGTTACTATATGATTCACTCGGTTGGGGGGATGAGGGGGGCGAGCGAGGAACTGTTCCCCGTGAGAGGCAGATTGTATGAGCACGGGCCAGTTCTGCATACACCTTCCCAGAGCCGCGCCGTTCCACCTTCACCGCTTGCCTACCGCTTTACCTTCAAACTCCCGCGCGTGTCCGCTTCATTCTACACATTCGCCTATCCGTGCGTGACCCTCCAGTTGACCGCGGATGGTGGTCGCGCCTCGCGCGTTTCTGCACTACACCCATTGCCTCGTTGTCTCCGTGCAGTCGGGGAGCAAGCGGGGAATGCTCTCCGGGCCACAGCCGCCTGCTTTCCGATTTCTATGTGCCCGCTGGAGCTCGCCGCCGAGCTCGCCGTGATGCAGGTCAGGGATGCTTTCAGGTCGCCATCGATTTGTTGCTATCAATTTCGGAGAGCAGGGGCAGCTCGGATGCACGTCGGAGCAACGTGCCGTTAGGGGGCAGCTTGAGAGGGGCGCAGTGGGGATTGTAGAGATGGACGTGGACGGCGGGCCATTAATGAGCATGAGCAAGGGCAACTCTTCCCGCTAATTACGGGTGTTGCATGCCGGCGGTATTCGCAAAGCCATCCTTCTTGCGCTCTCCCCTACAAGTATATTCAGAATCCCTGCCACATTCGCAAAAACAGACATGTTTCTACCCTCGTACAAAACTATTGAAGCGGTAGCATCCGGTCAGTGGATCTGCGCTTTAGCGGAGCATGCCATCTCTGGCCGCACCTCAGCCTCGTCAGCTTCCTCAACCCTCCTCTTACAGAATCGTCTTGTCCTTCGAACGCATGCCTCAGATGTCAAATCTCTCCGCCATTCGCGGCTCTTGGCATATCCTCACTCCACATCCACCACTGCCATAGCACTTTCGTACACTCGTTCTTGGCCACGGTATGCTCAGAAGCAGTACCTCTTTTCCATTGCGGCCCATATGCTCTTTTCCTATCCTTCCCGACTGCCGCACTTATCACGCGTCGCACAGCAGCAGATGGTACCTAATTGACGATCTATGACCGGCTGATTACGGCTTGAACATCACCTCGACGCTGGATAACTCGTCGAAAGACAACTGAATCGTCGAAAGAAGGAATCTCTCGCTGAGCGCCCGCGGTTCACTTTTACCACACGCCCATGCGGCGTGGCACGTATGCCCGAGTCCTAATACTGATCTATGAATATAAATAACTTTATTACAGAAATAAATCACATCCCGCAGCGCCTGTGCCGCGCGCTGCACACGGACAGCCCGCGAGAGAGAAATGTTCGTCATGGCGTCATGGAGAGCGCGCGCCCAGGCGCCCCTATCTGCGACGATCTGTGCACGAGCGCGTCCGGGAGACTCAGCTCGTATATAATCCCTAGGCTCTACTTGCTCGTGACCGCGGGGAGCGTGTTATGTGAAGAGCATGCAGGCTCGTCCAAAGGACGTGCTGCACGACTTCGTTGAGATTTGCACCGCGTGCAGCCTGACCCCTTCCTACCATTCCCCAAGCTTGCTCCTCCGTCCCACGACGTCACCTCCCTCTGTCCTGTCGAAACGAAAAAAGAAAAAACCTCCATCTTCACCCGTTCCGCCCTCCCTTTGTATCTCCTTGGTACCCATCCCCGCTCCCTACCCCCACCACCCAAACATAATCCTCCCCCCACACCCGACCCCCGCGCCCGCACCTCCTCTTTCTTCCCCATATCACGCCAGCTCAAACACCATGCTGACCCCGCCGTCCGCCCTCGATCAGTCATAGAAGAGCAACATTTCGCCTAAGTGTTGTCAGAATCGTACGCAGACTTCCATGCCCCCCTCCGAACAATTGCAGCACATCCACGGCCGCTGAAGATGTTCAAGGATCCATCGGTGGAGCGGCCACACTTTGAGAGCTGGTGGAGCGGAATCATCGCATACGCTTGAAGGCAAATCCGAACCCAAGCGGACTTGTTCAGCACGTGGGCGGGACCGCGAGCGAACATCCACAGAGTTTTATAGGCGTGGGGTGCCATCGCCAGTCTATAATGCTGCAACGGCGAAGTAGGGGTTATGGTATCAGTTCGCTCCGACAAGGTCCAAGTGGCGAGCGATGGTGGATGACGGATCGGATCTTGGTGAGATTGACAGATAACACAGCAAGTACAAATCGTGACGAAGGCTGCTTCTTTTTCGCGTTTCAACGCCCAAGATTTGTTGTCAATGTCGTCTTGTAGATTCTTCATTGAGTCCCTGCCCCCTCTGATGTCCTCATCCATTTCAGAAAACAATCGAGCCATCACTCGAGATAATGGCTTCGCTGCTCTGAGCCATTACCCACGACTGGCCCTCTGTGATGGTCCGACCAGACTTGCCGCTGCTGTTGTCATTCGCAACTCCCATAATTCCACTCTACATTTGACACGCAGTCTCCCAACTGGCCGGCACTTGTAATTCTCTCTCCGCACCTGACTCTAGACTCCACACTCCGTCTGCCCCTTTCTCGCGTCTTATCTCGCGTCCTGTCACGCCGTCAAAGCCGTGGCACGACGCCCGCCGGCTGTTAAGACCTCTTCGCCACGCCACCCACGCCACCGCTCGCTGTCGCTCACATCATGATAGCATCAGACGCCTCTGCCAAACAAATAGAACGTGTCCAACACCCGACCGCGACTTCACGCCGAATCAACAGATCTATCCTTACCTCGGCTGTGAGATGCCGCAGCCATGGCCGCCATCGCTAGACTTTCGACTTTGTTTTCGTGTCCCGTCCTGTCCGGATTTCTTTATTCATTCAACATGAAAAGCGCATGCAGACCAATTTGAGCTCAATTTCCAATGACGCCGCCCCCTTCCCACACGCAACTATACCTCTACAGACCCAATACGTTTTCGTAAGACATTCTACGACTGTTTTCTGTGCGGGTTGAAGTCCCCCTGCCCCGTCCTGAATCCTCTTCTGAGCTATCGTTGTCGAAGTCAAGAACCCTTACAAGTTCGCGGGCGGACGATTCGAAGTCCGACCTGTCAATTCCAATATACGTAGTCATCAGCTGCTCTGGCGACGTGTTCATGTACTTTGCCAGTATGCCGAGGAAGGCATTCTCGCTCATGCCGCGGAAATCCTTTTCTCTCGAAACGCACGCATGGTCATGGTCCCGTAGCTGCTTCTAAGCGCCATGACTGTGATTGACTTCATCTCGGGAACGTTGTAGGTTAAAAAGGACCGGAGACAAGATATCACCTGCGTGCTTTTCAGCTCGGTTCCATACTCTGTATGCATCAGTAGAGGCCTATCCATAAAATCTGATTCCTCCACTTCTGCTCGGCGGAGCACTACGTTCCTCATCACACTGACATGAAAGTCAAAATACTTAATAGCATGAGCTGGCACCAATACGTTTGGCATATCCAGAGACCGCCTCGTTTTCTCAAAAAGTGTCTTCACTTCGAAAAACGGCATTCGAGCCGCCTGTTCCTTCATATCTCGCAACTCCCCTGCACTCGGTGCTTGTAGCTTTGTATACGTCTGAGGCCTCTGTCCTCCAGCAGCGAACAGAAGCAGCAGCATAAAATTCATAAACCACTTTCGGATGACGTCGGGTCGCTCTACAATAGCCAAAGCTTCCGCTGCCGAGTTTCTGCTCCCGTTTTCTTGCACCTGAATGTAAGACTGCATGACCCCATCAAGCGATTTCCGCACTAATTTGTAGCATTTCTCAAAGTCTTCCGGCGAGAAAATGGAACCCTCTGCACATCTCTCCTCCATCTGCTTCTTGCGTGTCGCCAGCGATCGTCCGAGTGCTTTTTGAGCGTTGAAAATTTTTTGAAGCTTCACTCGAGCGCGTTCGGCATTTGCAAAAGACGTTCTATCTCCGTCCATGAAGTAAAGCTTTGCGTGCTCTGCGATTTTTCGCAGATGCAACGCCTTAGTCATTACTGTGTTGCACTCCGCTCTCGCATCGTAGTGTGCCAGAAATAGATCTACGGTCTGCATGTCGCCAATGGCAGAAAAAAGCTGCCCTTTTTCCCACAACTTACCAACTGTAGTCAAGCCGAGTACGACGCACAGCCGTAAATATTGGCCGGCGACAGTAACAAGCTGGAGATAACTACTGTAGCTCCCCCCATGCTTGACCTTGCGATCGTACTCTGTGATGAAAATGCTCTGTACGTCGCAGTTGTTGAATTGGTTAACTGGGACCGACGAATAAGCTGGTTTGCCTTTTCTAGCTGTAGCCTCCTCCTCGAGCCTGGCCTCCCTGGACGTAAAAAATTCAGGACAGCGCTCATGAAGACGCCGTACTGCTTGCACCCACAGCTCTTGCACGCTTTGGTCACACTTGTGGCTTTCCTCCACAGGCATGTTGCGGCACAATCTCCGCTTTTCTGGTTTTTTTGGACACTTTCTCGTCGACAAATTCCTCTCTCTGATCATTTCTTGTAGACGTCTAGACACATGCGAGTAGTCAATGAGCGCGACGTCGAATCCTAGGTTATCCTGATGCAAATCTAAATCATCAGCACCCTCATCCCGATCCCCATCATTCTGGAAACGCTGCACCAGATCTAGATCGCCGTCTTCTACAGCTTCACGTTGACTACATCCCGGACCTGATGGAGTGGAAAGCAGAGGGGGATGTTCCCCTCGGTTCTTTTTGCTGCCTCTGCTGCCGTCATTCCCATTTCCAATGTCAACATATTCAGACGCACTCTCCGCGTCATCGTCAAACTCCTCTTCTCTCGCTTCCACTCCCCTTTCTCCGGCATCCACGGCCTCATTAATGTACTCACTGTCCTGTTCGTTGTCGTCAGAATGAACTACGAAATCAGGATCCTGTCCTGAGTCATAAACCAGTGTCCCATCTCCAGGCAATAGAATAGGCTCAATTTCCTCGTCATCACCTAGACTGCTGCTGATGCTGACGCTGAGGCTTCTCGAACTGTCACTGCTGAGACTGGGAATCGATTTTGCTGGCTTCTCGTCTCCATCACTCTCCGTTACGGCGCCATCCGACTCCTCTTTGCTCTCAGCTCGTACACCGCCGCAGCCACGGAGGACATGTTCTGTGTGTGCCGAATACGTGGGTGGGATGTTCTTCGTCTTGGCAGGGGGGGTGATTTTGGTGGCAACTACATGGCTAGCCTGACCGTCGACCAGGGACGACGAACGAAGGAGGCGAGTATTAGACCTTTCTTCTTCCTGATCTCCGCAATTCTGATTCTCCCATACTGGGGAGGCGGGAGCTTTCGATGCCCTTGCTTCTGCTTCCAATTCGCTTCCATGTTCGTGCCCGTGCTCGGCCCCGTCATTTTCGCACAGACCAGCAGAAACTGGTTTGACTCTTTTTCTCGCGCGGTCCCTCCTCCTCCTCAAGGGCATTCCCCGTTCTACGTCTGCGTCGGAGTGGGTCCTTTTCTTCTGCCGTTTTTTGACCAAGTGGTGCATAGCTCTGACATTTGGCCTCTTCCGGCCTCGACCTACAGGAGTGTTCATTCTCAGTCGTACCAACACTGATGTTTTCCCCTGATAGAACCAGTGATCCCCACAGATTTTCGTTGCTAATTTCGGCGTCCCTGCGGGGGCTTTCTCTGGCTCCGGTGCGGCCTCTGTCTCCCTATCCCCAGCTCCTCCCGATTTTCGCTCCGATCTTATACCCTTCCGATTGCCCCCACCACAGGCACCGCCCATGTCCATCTCCCGGGAAGTCCGTCGCACCCTCGAGACATCCACCTCCACCTCCTCCGTTCGTAAGCGTAGGAAGCCAACAAGTACCACAACAATTGGAAAATTACCAACTCGCACTGGCATGCCTCTTCCCCTGCTACGCCGTAGCGCCAATAAAAAGTTAGAAACACAAAGAAGGGACTCGTTAAACTGCCAATCAGCGTGAATTAGGCGTAAAGCATGCGATTGGGACCATACCTGCGGTAGAAGTTGCCGGTCACGTACGACAACGCAGTTTTTGCGTACAGAAGGCTGCGGAAGAATGGAAAAATATGGCATAGATTCATGGCGCTCTGCTCTGCAATTCCTGGGAAGAGGAGGGAAGTTGGGTCAGGTCTGTAAAGTCGATGTGATGCGACGTGAGCGAAACGAAACGAAGCGAGGATTAACAGAAGAGGCGAAACGAGAGTGTCAGAGCGTGTTCACCCGACCGGCGCCTGCGCGTGACGTAAAAGCGAGGGCGCACTTACTTGCAAAGGGAATTTGGGACCGGGGTACAGGGGCACGGACAGGCGGAGAGGGAAGAGGAGGTGAGCGAGTGAGGACGAGTCACAGTGGCGGTGCGATGTTGCCGCCGTAACCGTGACCCAGCAAGCGGCTAGCGAGAATGCAAGAGGAAGGCGTGGATGGCGACACGTTCAGCAGATCATCGGCGCTTAATGGGACGGAAGCGGACGACGGAAACATTTCGATCGATGGGGTGGGGGTGTGGGAAGTGGGAGGGTGGGAGAGTGGTGGTGAGAAATTTCAATTCTGGGCGGCATGCGGCGGCGGCGAGAATCAGATCACGGTCACACCGGATCCAGTCGGGGAGGGTCATAAATTAAATCACAAGTATTTGAAAACATTAACAGAATTAAATAAATAAATAATTAAACACTTTTCGCAGAAACCTCGGTAATATTAATTTTTCCCCGATTTCGACATTATGCTGCGTAAATCCAAATTCAATGGGGTGTAGAGTGACACAGTGACAGAGTGACAGTGAGACGGTACGTAATCCCAGTATGTAAAACCCACCGTTGCCGAAACCCAGAATGATTATAACCCAATCAATAGCGAAACCCAATCATAAACTAAACCCAGGGCACAGCTAAACCCAACCCAAACGTAAACCCCACTCCAAACGTAAACCCAATCCAATCCTAAATCCAATCCAATCCTAAACCCATTCAAATGCTAAACCCATTAAAATGCTAAACCCATTCAAATGATAAACCCATTCAAATGCAAAACCCAATCTTCCAATGTACCAATGTACCAATGTACCAATGTACCAATGTACCAATGTAAGAAACTACCAATGTACCAATGCACCAATGCACTAAACTACCAATGTCCCAATATACTAAACTACAAATGCACCAATGCCCCAATGCACCAATGCACTAAACTACCAATGGTCCAATATACTAAACTACCAATGCACCAATGGTCCAATCTACCAATCTACCAATGCACCAACGTACTAATCTACCAATCTACCAATGGTCGAATACATATATTATATACGGTGATAACCCCTAATCATTTAATTGTTGCACAAGCTCTACCATCATCCACACAATGGTGCTCCAAAACCGAGCGTCCTTGGGACGCGATCTCGTTATTAATTAACGCATATTGCAATCATAATATATTGAATGCTCACGTACATGGCTTTCACACAACTTTCGATGACAGCAAGATCCGACAATTGTACAACAGTGTTGTTCGTTATTACGAAGTCTTCTTGTGAGCTCACAGTAGAGCCTCTCTGCCTGTGGAGAGATCGGAGTTCTGGAAGGCGCAGGGCGGAAAGGTGCATGCACCGTTTGGGGGGCTGGAAGCGTTTGCCCTAGTAGAAAACATGGTCACTGAATGGTTGGTCAGTGGTTGACCACTCTGGCGGCCTGGTGGTTGGTGCATGGAGGTCGTTGGTTGGTTACAATTTGCCAACCAAAGCCAACCATCACCAACCACTGGCCATTTATGGTTGTTCAGTGGTTGGGCACTGGCGGTTGAGTGGCAGGCGTCGTTGCCAATGGACGTCCACCGAACAACCGCTCGTGCTCAATGGACAACCATTGGCCCGCCGCTCGCATTTTTTGTCTCTCCCTACCGAATGGTAATTTCTATGTACGTGGGCTTCATTGTCCATTCATGTTCGTACATTTGTTCATGTCGTACTGGACAGAGAGCGTTGTGAGATTGTGACAAGTGTCAGAAGAACAACCACAAAAAACCTATGTCATTTGGCCCAGTGTATCGATTGTACTATATTGTATCTTGAATAGCATTTTGACAAGTGTTCCCCTGGATTACAAGTTGTCCAATTAAATTGTGGCAGATGGTGTACTTTCGAGGACAGCATTCAGCAGCAATTTCCAGCCAAGTATGTACACCGCGTCGGGCAGCGGCAATATTGCCAGGCGTAGCGACCGTCGTCGAAGTCTGGGGCAATAAGCATTCCATTTTATTAGACAATTAAGTCGCATGTGGCGAAAGTCGTGCACTGCGGCGCGGAAAGGAGGCCGAGGTCAGCGCGCTTCCCAAACTCGCTGCGCGCTCGCGTGAGGGACATGGGAGGGCAGCGGCAAGCTTGCGCGGTTGTCGAGGTGTGGCAGGGCAGGGCGGGAGGAGTCTTGCAGGTGTGCCTGCAGGCGGGTTGGAGTCGGCGGTGTGATGGTGCCTCGGCACACGCCGGTCTGTCGCGCGGACTCGACCCTTTGGACGGGCATGTCTAACGCGCCTGCCTCCAATTATACCCGACGCTTCGTCTTTGGCTGGTGGCGGCACACTTGTGCGCGGCCGTTCGCTTTCCGCCTCCGGTCGGTCTGCCAACGAGCAGCCGTCAGGGCTTCTAGGCGCGCCACGCGTCTGCGGGGTGGGTCTCGATGTCGAAACGCTCAACGAAGGAGGCGGCGCATGAGGGGGCAGAGGGCACTTGATCGAGCGCTTTGCCTGGTGGATAGTGCACTGCGGGGGGGGGCAGTTTCTGTGTGTGTTAGCATGGGCAGGTAGCATGGGCGGGAAGGAGGGGTGCGCAATGCAAGACGCAAGGGCGTACATAGTGGCGGAGTAGGTTGCGGCGCAGGCATAAGACGGACGGGCACTTGGAGTACTTGAACACGCCACGCTTGCGCTCGACGTGCCCTTTGTGGATCTTGGCTGGGCGGGGCGGTGCCAGCGGGCGCTCCGCGGCGAGCGCGCTCTCTGTGGCATCGAGGCTAACAAGGATAGAAAGAGCTGTCTCAGTCGGTACGGCCAGTTGTGTCAGTGCATGGTACTGCATTGTGGGCCACAATGTAGGTATGAGCAATGGAGAGCTGAGTTAGTGGGCGGATGAGAGAATGCATGTGTCAGAGCAAGGTGCGCATGGGCTCACCTGAGAAGAAGTCAAACGCAAGAAGATAAAATACTTGCACACTAGCCCGGGTTCGCTCGAGGCTATGTGCGACACTGCGGTGTTGAATGACGACAATGGAATGAGGGGTGATGCTGGCGGCGGTACCAGCGGGCGCTCCGCGGCGAGCGGGCTTTCTGCGGCATCGACGCCAACAAGTAGAGAAAGAGCTGTCTCAGGCGATACGGCCAGTTGTGTTAGTGTAAGATACTACGTTGTAGGGCACGATGAAGATATGGGCAATGGAGAGATGAGTTAGTGGGCAAACGAGAGAATGCGTGTGTCAGGTCAAGGTGCACAAGGCGTCATCTGAGAAGAAGTCAATGCAAGAAGATAAAATACTTCCACACTAGTCCGAGGTAGCTGAAGTCTATTTGCAGCACTGAGGTGTTGGACGACGACAACGGAATGAGGGGTGATGCTGGAGGTTGCTTCCAGGTGCGGATGGAGGGCACTGGAACTGCAGGTTCAGCTCCGACTTGGCGAAGGACACATAAGAGAAGGCATTCAAGTCTGCCAACAGCGTGTTAAATACACTAGATTTCACTGAAACGAAAGCACCCATGAGCGAAGAGCAATATCCCGAAGTATTTATCTGAGGTAGTTGCTTTTCGTTTAAACGAAGCTCCAGAACTCCAATTTCAATACGACGCCGCATGAGCAAAAAATGCCACTGGAAATATTGACGCAGATAGGGCGGGCTGTAGACCAGTCAGGCATGTATGCCAGTTCAACGTTTGAAGAGATAGTCAGACACACTTATTTTCTTAGACCACGCAGTATTTTGTTACTACCATCATACCCACTATCTGTGATAAGCAGAGTATCTAGGTAAAGTCTTTCATCTACAAAATAACATCTCGTGGTAGAAAACCTCTTTGATGCGAAGTTGGGGGTTTCAATGGCTGATATGTTTCTGGATATGCTGGATACATCTTCAATAGTCTTCACATTAAAAACAGAAGAACTAGCCCGTGATCCCGACGCATAAACTTGATTTTGTCTCCCAATTTGCAGTCCACGAGTCACCCATCTGGCCAAAACAAGTATCCGTACCTCTTCCTTGCCTGTGCACGAGTCAAAAACGCAATGTTCAAGAAAACATATTACCTCTCCATAGAAAACGTCGAAATCCAGCGCTGACGACCCATCTCGCTGGAATTCAGCCGCAAAAAAAGATCGTGCCCGCCCGTGTTTTTCCGGAGAAAACTTTCCGTACTTCCTCATTGTACCTTCAGACGGTCTCCGAATAAAAAGCCTATCCCATGAGGAAATATGAGGGTTGTCCTCAATATGACGGGATGCCTCTGCCCTAGTTAACCCTTGGTTGGACTCGTAGAATCGCACCAATAGATGTTTGACTTGGAAACCGAGCCTGTCGCTTAATCTCTCCACAGTAGTCATCAGAACCGGACCACGCAGCCAAAACCCAACGTACCTTCCAATATTGCTGCCCTGAGAGCGTTGGTCTGACAATCCAGAATCCCTTCGCGTCTCCAACAGAGGGATAGATGTACTTGTAGCGATTGCTAGCATGAAAGCTGACTGCTGAAAAGTCCACTTCGTGGCGACACTCTCAGCATATCTATATCGGGCATTAGTGGACTGTTTCACCACGCCGATGTATCGCTCGGATGAAAACTGAGATAGGCATACCAGTGGGCCGCAGCACTCTGTTGAATGCCCAATGTGTAGGAGCAGGTGAATAACGTACTTCATCAGATGTATACGATCCTGCCTTCCACAATAGTACGTATCCGAGTAGTACTTGAAAAAGGAAACCGCCAGTTCGGAAATTTTGTCAAGTTCTACATGGTTAAGGCATGGGCGCATCGAAAGCTCGCAGAGCTGTTGAAAAGTCCACCACCCGTCGAGCACTTTAACAGGAAGTACTTGATGGAGAGCCACGAGGCTGGTTGTAAGCACAAAAGTACGCCATTCGTCCGCCTTCCAGCTACCCTTCTCCTTGATTGTTCGAGGTCTCCGTAACTCGTCCGAAATACCAGTTCCAGAATCTTTCAATATTGCATCAACCTTTCTCTGTACTGTAGCACTTGACAGATACGCGTGTTCTCCTCCAGTTTCGAGTTCTCCTAACCAGATCTGTAAAACGTACGGGGCAACATTCTCAAACAAGAGATGCATGAGGTCTACAGGCATGCTTGCGTAAGGCATGATTGCGTCAAGTCTTTCTACAATGAGGGGTTTAGCGATTATTCCTGTATCTCTCTGTATAAATTCTGTTTTCTTTTTGGTACCACTGTCCACCAAGTACTCAATATCACGGAAGGTTGCCATTGTTTCATCTGAATTTCGCATAGGTAGCTGGCTAGGTCTCCAAAGGTTTCTTCTCGAGACAACATAGTTGCCTTTTCTGTTTCTCTTCGTGCTGGTGCAGTGGTCCGGGTAGTAGTACGTTTTTGAATTGGCACTAAGCTCACCCTTTATTAGGCAAAATCGACAAGGGCATACCCCATTCACCCCCTTAAGTCTGCAAATCTTCCTATTCGCTTGAAGATCAGCTAAGACATGAACGACGTGAGCCTTTGCAACTGTTTCAGTTTGGTTCCATAACTGACATAGGAAACCAGTTCTCAGGTCATCGAGCTCCTCAAAAAGGGGCATCAGGAAAGATTCGAGGTCATATGGGTTCCCTGGAATACACATCACCGGTAGAACATGTCGCAACTCGTAGCGACGGTCCGGGGGAATGTTTCCCACAAACAAGAACACAGGCCAAAAGCTGTGAGTCGTTGACTTGAAGGCAGGCGCACCATCTGTAGAAAGGAAAAGAAATATATGAGTTACTTCAGACCCTAAATTACCATTATTACCGACCGCAAAATCATCAAGCGTTCTTGCAAACTCCTTGAAGCATAAACCGGAGTAGAAGTCCTCGTAGTTAGCAGTGCTCTCATTTTGATGTCTCATGTATGAGTCTCGGACATACGACACCATATGAGGTCCAAGATCTGCTGAAAGCAACATGGCTTGCAAACGCTCACGCAAGAAAATGTATCTCAGCTCATGAACTGGTGCTGGACTAATGACACAGTCCCTATGTGCGCAGGAGGATGTGACACCTGTTTCCCGATCGGTATATAATATCTGGTGCGAACGAGAGCAGTACGGAACCATTTTCACTCTGATTCCTGAATATGACTGAAGGCGATTGCGTATCGTCTTCCAAACAGAAGCATCTCTCGGACAGCATTGCTGTATGATGTCATCCATAGCTTGAAGGGAAGCATTATGTCGGAGATAATATCCGATGAACCATTTATATCTGCTCATAAATTGCACCGGTAAGTCCACAGCACAAACTCCAAATGATATTTGCTGATCATATCTGAAAAGGGAACTGGTGGATACTAATGCAGAGTTGGTGAAATCATTGCTTGTGCTGTTATTGGAACAGCAGCTCGACTCGGTATGTTTTTGCTGCGAGGTTTGAACTGAGCAACTAGTTTCGAAACTGAATCTTTCCGACTCCCCGTCTCCCATATCGTTACCATTCTCTGCTCTGAAACTTCCTTCAGGCAAATCCGACGCACCGGATGTCTCGAACCAGTGTATTCTATCAGGAGATTCAGAATTAGGCTTCATCATCCTTTCATCAACGTCTTCTATGCGTGAAAAATCACCAACCTCGAGTGCCACCACAGGATCGCTAGTGTCAATGTCGAAGAGTTCATCACTGACTTTGATCTCGATACCTGAGGAGGATGCAGTAGATTTCGCTGCTGATGTCTCATTACTGTTTACAGACTCTTCAATTTCTGTGATAGGGTCGGGGAGAGGCAGATATGCTGATTGGCTGGGCTCTCGCTCATGGATTAGGGACAAAGCAACGTTCCGATGGCGTCGCGCGGTCTTGAGGGAGACAAGTTTCCCAGGAACGCACCTGCAGTGGTAAGTGGGGGGACATCTGTAGTACTGGCGCGGCATTGGATGTATTGCGCTGGGAGCAAGCATCACACTGTGGAATGCTTCGAAGAGACTACGTACTGCACAAAGGAATCACAGCCTGGACGAACCGAAAACAGACGAAAGCGGGATAATTCGCATGTAGTTATTTGATTTACCAGTCTATCATCGCCAAGTATACTTAACATCTCGTCTGCAAATCTGCATGAATTTTCCCTACGTCCATGCACAAAATCTACTATTAAAAGCCTTCGTCTTCAGCCATAACAATGCATAACCTACAGTCAGGCATTCTTGCTGCAGC
>NW_005178540.1:7236-8687 GCF_000350225.1 Chondrus crispus | reverse complement strand
TAGTTTCAGCACAGACAAAGCTGCAGTGTTGAGAGAATTGAAAAAAGCCATTCCTATCCTGATTCTAGGAAGAGGAGACTGGCCCGCGTACGAATTACTGAAAAACAAACTCGTGAACAATGCACGATCGGTGGCAAAGAGGACTGTAGACCAACAACACAAGGTCCCAAAACGCATTGAAGCCCGAAGGAGTCGTTCAAAGGCCCTTTCACTGCATAAGAGTAGTTCAGAATCGGCCCTCCCTGAAATAACTCATCCCAGAGGCAGCCGAAGCTCCTTTCCAAGCAAATTTACAGCTCCAAAGAACAACTTAATGAGATCAACATCCAAACAAATCCAGCAAACGTCCACGAAAACCAGGGCCGTTCTAAAAGTAGGAAGAAATGTGATGGCAACAGGGAGAAGCCCGGAGAGGAGCTGTGAAGAGGAAGAAGGAAGTACCGAGGAAGAAGTGTGCGAGATTCAAGAGGATATTCCGTCCGCGCATCGAAGATCTGGCCAAAGAGCACATGTTGCCCAGAACATTTTGCAATCCAGACGAAGTGCAAGATTGGCACCGTACCGAAGGCCAATTAGCAGAGAGCGCAGGTTGTTACATGCAGTTGGGGGTGCAATAATGCATCAAAAGCAGAATAGGAGATCACGAACGCCAGTGGCATTGGATGCGCGAGGTAAGAAAAAGGCTCGCCGAGGCCAGAAGATCTTTAAAGACAAGGAGTCTGGTGAAGAGCAGTACGAGGTAGACAGGATCTGCCTTGAAGAGTATAATGACAAAAGCAACCATGAATCCGAAGAATACGGAGACGGGGACATTGAAGACCCAGATGAGTACTAGAACTGTTCAAGTAACCCCTCCCTGCTACAGTTGCTGCATTTTTCGCGTGAAAAATGAGTAAACTTAATCCGCTTATGCTGCTATGTCATCACAGTTAGACCTCGGTCAAAAGCAGGGTAAGATGTGGGTATGAAAACTAGTACTGGTGCTGCATTGGATATTCACAGTATGAAGCGTGAAATCTGTGAAGCCGCAGGATAATACAGATGCCAGATGTTAGAAAATGAGCTTTGTGAACAGTGTAGCACTTTTCGGCTAGTCTTCGACAGTTATTCAATGCACAGATGTATTGCGTATTTCTGCGGAACGCACGTATTGCACTGCCGTCTTGCCTCGTGCTATGATTGTGATTCTCCCAAGCAGGTTGGCATTTCATCGAGCTCCGCAAATACACTCTGTTTCCAGATCGGTCCCGTATAAACAGTAGGATCACAGTACCCAGCCTTGTTCAAGTCCACTCTCTTCCATCGACCGCTTGGCAAACCCCCCCCCCGCGCACGCCCCCTGGAGGCGCCCATGCACTCGCACTCGCAGACGGAGAACACTTGTCCCCCGGCGCGGCGGATCAAGCATGCCGTTGACGCGTGTCCAGCCCCTCGAAAAACATCTAATTTTC
>NW_005178540.1:0-4034 GCF_000350225.1 Chondrus crispus | reverse complement strand
TAAAACTCGGTCATTCTTAGGATCGTGTACGTTAACTGTGTGGGTCTTCGCATTTGGATTCTTCAAACCAATTACGACCCATCGGAGCAAATACATCCAGAAAATTGTCGCTGTCCATAAACAAACAAACTGGTGTACCTGGTGAGGGATCTGCGTGTGGAGTATTCAGTGGTGAGGGCATACTGCGATGCCGACTGGGGTGTAAGGAGGTGCGAGTGACGCAATTCGAACGGAGGGTGGATGGTGCTGGGGATCTTGGGACTGTGCTGTAGATGGATAGCGTCGAGGTGGGGTAGTGGAGCGAGGGCGGTAGTGCTCCTGAAGCGCGAAGGAGGCGAGTTTGACATGTTTGGGAACAAGATGCAGCGAGTGAGGATGTAACAGCACAACACACGGTTACGGGGGGAGGGCGCCGGTGGGTTGGTTTAGTTGTTCGACGAGTCTGGATGGAGAGGCATCGCACAGGGCAGGATGACGGAAGGAGGTGTGGAAAATGGGAGCGACCGTGGCGGTCTGGTATGAGGGTACCAGCGGGGGGAGGTCGTCCTGCTGGACAGCAATGGCCTTGCCTCTTGCTATGAGGGGCTAGATCCAGAGGAACAAGAGGCTGCTAAAGGAGGAAGCGTTGCTCTCTGCGCGGGGCGCCAGTTCGGGAGGTGCGGCGGTGCGGCGGCGGCAGAGCATGACGCGTACGGGGGCCGCGGAGGGGGCAGGGAGTAGGTCGAAGAGTGGGTTGGGTGATGGGAGGGCGGGACCGGGGGGCACAACACAATGTCTACGGAATATGAGTGGCGGGTGGGTGGTTGACGGTTGTAGAGGCTAATGGTTGACGGCCACGACCATTAACTGCCAAAAATCAACCACCGCGACCAATGAACGGCCATTGCCGACCACCCCAACTATCTGCCCTTATTCCTGGGCTCAACTGCTCATAGAGACCGCCCATTAGTCGACCACAACCAACCACAACCAACCAAGCATTACCACTGCCCAACCACTACCCCGCCATTCGCCGGCCACACTTTCTACTAGGGTTGGTTGTGGTGCAAATATTTCTTAAAATGACGATGTGGTACGACACCCTTCGCCGGTCTGTGATCAGTGACCACTGATCACAGACCCATTGATCACAGGGCCATTTGCCAAAAAATTTGGAATCTAAAATTTTGTCAAATTTTACAGCAAGGACGATGTCGTACGACACCCTTCGCCGGTCTGTGATCACAGACCCACTGATCACAGACCCACTGATCACAGACCCACTGATCACAGACCCACTGATCACAGGGCCAAAATCTAAAACATTTTCTAAAAATTTGCAATCTTAAGTTTTGGCGATGACAACTTCGCCACGAGCGATACCCGCTCTACTCACAGGCCCGTTGACAGTTTTTTCGCCCTAAAGCCAGCCTCCCTCTATCTGAAGTACTTTCCATTTAATATTGAGGTCTTCTAAAACTGTACTTTCCCATTAACGCGAGTATTGCTCTGTACCCACAGACCCTTCTACATTCTTACCGCCCTAAAGCCAGACTCGCTCTATCTGAAGTACATTCCATTAACATTAAGGTCTTCTAAAACTGTACCATCCTATTAACGCAAATATTTTTTCGATATTATTGGGCTGCCGTTTCAACCGGTTGTGTCCAAGATTTGGAGGTGTCGTACGACACCCCTCCTTGGTCTGTGATCAGTGACCACTGATCACAGAACCAAAATCTAAGACATTTTTCTAAAATTTGGAATCAATGGAGGTCGTGCGTGAGGACCGTTGTACGTGGGAGTTGTCTGCATAATTGCTTGGTAGTGTCAGCTATTAACTCTTGCTTGACTGTGTCAGACATTACTTAATCCCCTACTCCATTAATCCCCTAAATACAAATATTGTAATTAGTAAATAATTGAGGTAATATTTAATGATCATTTAATTGATGCACAAGCTCTACCATCATCCAGACAATGGTGCTTCAAACCCTTGCGTCTTTGGGACGCAGTTTGGTAATTAATTGGGGCATGTTGTAATCATCATACATTTAATGTTAATATTTAGTTTTCAATTAGGTAGAATTTTCGTGTGGTTTGATCCAGACGACAGTACAGCACACCATGGGTCATGAGACGCAGGCAATGGATCATACCGTAGTTTCCACGCAATAAAGTATCCGACGGACACCCGCTTCTTCGTGATCGGAGGGTATCGGAGTTCACGGAACCACACTTCGAAAGCAGTGATGCAAGAAAAGTGGCATTTAAAAGTCGAAAATTTAATTTTCTTATAGTGCCAGGTTCGATATAGAGCCGTTTTCGTCCCACAGCCACAGGTCAGCACTATATTACCAATACAGGAAATGTTAGTATGGGTGGCCACCCATACTAGAATCACCGTCCGAAAGTTATCAAATTTTAATAAAGTTGTAGTATGGCTGGCCACCCATACAGCAAAATGAAATCTTGTCGCGCGACAACCATACTAGAATCATACTCAAATCACGCCCCAAAAAATATCAAAAATCTTAGATTTATCGTTAATAATTTAATATTTAACTACTATTTAATTAATGTCGAGCAGTACCATCATTAGAACAATGGTACCCCGAAACTTTGCGTCCTTACGACGCGATCGCGGAACATTCCACTGTCGGACATGAATTAATGCATTTCATAAACACTATATACTTAACATTAATATTTAACTACGATTTAATAAATGTCTTGCTCGCCACGTGTACTTCATTGCATTTTAGTCATCTACACGTGTAGTACATTGCATTTTATTTGCCACGTGTAATACATTGCATTTTTGTCGTGCAACAAGATTTTCAAAAGCTGTATGGCTGGCCACCCATACAGCTTTTGAAAATCTTGTTGCACGACAGAACATTGCATATCATACCAAAGACCTTGCCTGCTCTTGCAAGCCTGCGCGATGTACCTTGATATTTTTGAGAGCCCGGCAGGGCTCTATAGTCGAAAAATCCCCCACTATAACTGAACAACAAACTTTACTTATATATCCTTTGCCAATCTATCGTGGAATCGACTACGTCTTTTAAGCCGTAATGTCACAATACGAAGTCTAGAGTGCCCTAGAGTGCAGTAATAAGTCTGCAAATAAATAGACCCAATGCATTAAACAAGCACACCAGCTCGAATGGAGGTCGTGTGTGACGACCGTTGTACGTGGAAGTTGTCCGCGTAATTGCTGGACAGTGTCAGCTGTTAACTCTTGCTTGACAGTGTCAGACATTAATTAATCTCCTACTCCATTAATTCCCTAATTAGAAATATTGTAATTAGTAAATAATTGTGGTTAATATTTAATGATCATTTAATTGTCGCACAAGCTCTTCCATCATCCAGACAATGGTGCTCCAAACCCCCGCGTCCTTGGGACGCGATTTCGTTACTAATTAGCGCATGTTGTAATCATTATAAATTTAATGTTAATATTGAGTTTTCAATTAGTTAGAATTTTCCTGGACTTGGGAAGCCGTCAGCGTAGGAAAGTCGGTCGAAGAATTTTTTGGAAGTATACAGCCACCGGCCCCCACTGTTAGGAATGTACATGGACAACTGTGTTCCCGTAATCCCCCTCCTCCCCCTAATCTCAAATTCGAGATGCACTCTCATAACTTCAACCAAAAGCAAAATTGCTCAACCTGCACCTCATTCAGACTCTGGCAAACCACAGATCAAATTCACATCCCCATTCCTTTCTGACGCCATACAGCGACGTGTTTCCCTAACTCACGTAATCACCCTTAATTTCATGACCCTACTTCCTTGACACCCACTACTAACTATGCCAAATTCTCCACATCATCGTAGAACTTCACCACGTATCGGAACGTCAACCCTTCCTTTCTGTGCTACCCAGGCTCCCCGTTCTCCTACTCAGTATGAGCCCCTCGCAGGTCTTATTTCGACGCAATGTTTACATATACAGGGTTCTCGTACTCACTGACCCCCGCTCTCTCTCTTTCCCTCTTCTCTTCTTCCCCAGCGTTTCGCATCCCCGAAACCCCTCACCTCTC
>NW_005178539.1:22699-30744 GCF_000350225.1 Chondrus crispus | reverse complement strand
CGTTCCTCTGTCAGCATATAAAAGGATTGACAGACTCGCTAAGTAGTCGGCAAGCTGACACCGGGGAGGGATCTTTAGCGGCGTTTGTGGAAAGTGGAAAGTTAATGGAAGTGTTGCAGGAGGCGCAAGAACAATTGCGGACTGCAGAGACGAGAGCAAAGGATGATGATGATGTTTTACTGAAGCTAACCACGGCACGTTTTGAGAAGATACGAGCAGATTACGAGCGCAAGTTTGGAGAAACTGCGTAGGATATAGAAGCCCATCGATAGCTATAGCACGTCTCGACAAAATTGCCGCAATTGCCATGCACATCGGCGCCTCTAGCGGTATACCTCAAGTCTAGGCGATCGGGGCTCCTCCTCGCCACCAGGGCCAACCAGACAGCCTTAAAGGCTCACGAGAGGCGGCCAGCTTCAAATTCAATTTCAACCCATGTCCAGAGCTCCGAAGCGGCGTTTCCCATGTCCGAAGAAAACCTCTGTATCTGCGCAAAAGTTTTACTGTGCTCGACTGTACTCTGGCCATATTTTCCAGGCATATGAATTTTCAGGTTCTCCGCCCTCGGCTTCTCATTTGCGGTATGAAGGGATTGGGACAGACGCAGATTGGTCCTGCTATTCTGTATCGCTTTGAGGGTTGCCCGGTCCATGTCATTGATTATCCATCGCTGCACTCAGATGCGGGTGCTAGATGTGCTGAGGAGGCGCTAGTAACGGCCTTTCGTGAAGCGATGCGGTCTGTGCCTTCGATTTTGTACCTTCCACATCTTGACCTGTGGTGGGAATCAGCATCTCCATCATTGAGAACGACGCTTGTCATAGCCTTAAGGAATCTACCATCTGACCTTCCCTTATTGGTGCCATGACTAAGTATTCCTGAATGCGGAGATTTGGAGCCCACTCGGTACAGGGATGATGCAGGAAAGAATATTTTTGAAGTTGAGGAGTTTTTACCGAGGCACGACAGCGCGAATCGAGCACGGATACGGTGAAGGGGGAGCTACACGAGCTGGCAGAATTCAATAGGATTGTAAATGAAAAGGGGCAACAAACTGGCCGGGAGATCCACTTGGCGATGGAAAAAGGGCATATCTTGTGGAGCAAGTATTTCTGGGGGTGAAAAAGAAATGGGAGGAGCATTCAAGTGATGCAGTGAGACAAGTTTTGAATGCAAGTGGCCAAGTTGAAATCCGCGCTGCCGTCACGCCCATCGCACGATGTACGCTTGATGTGTTCACGCCCTGTATACACGCAGAGCACAATCCCGAAGAAATATATTTGCAACTGAATTCTCGGGGGAACGATGGATCACCGAATACGTGTGAGGCGCGGCTAAAGGAGGCCGTGCTAAGTACCGATAGGAATACAAGTATAGGAGCGACGGCAACGGGGAAGGGCGGAGTCGGGAAGACATGCGCTCTTCGAGCGATTGCGCACGACGATGACATCAAGGCTCAGTTTTCAGGCGGAGTGTACTTGATGTCTTTGGGGAAAGATGCCAACGTAGGGCGGCTGATTGAGCAACTGTGTATAGCCGTAGAGGCGTCTGGTGGCAACCAGGCGGCTGGGAAAATGCGAGAGCAAAGCGAGTTGAGCAGGGTACTGACCAAGATGCGAGCATGGTTCAACACACGTGTATGTCTGTTCATTATTGATGATGTGTGGGCCATGAATGGTATAGATGCGTGTATTCTGCAGAAGTTATCTATTCTCGCTGACACAGCGGGAGACAGCCGAGAGAGGAGCAGACTTCTGTATTCCACGAGGGACTCAGAGCTGAAACAGGTCGGTAAGCGAGTGACTTTCGAGCCGAGGGAAAGGGAAGGGAGCGATTCAGTTCACATGCTCATGCTTGCTAGCGGGGCGAACCCGGAGGAAGCGAATGATCCGAGATTCAAAGAGGCCGTGAGGGAAATATTGAAATTGTGTGCTGGTTTGCCGCTGGCTCTGAACGTAGCCGGGACGAGTGTCAGTGAGAGTCCAAGGGATGGGTATTTGTTGTCGTTAGACGCGACATTACATGCGTCACTAGAGATTGTGGAGTCCGGCATGGGGAGCGATGCGGAGAGGTTAGGTCAGTTTTCGTTTCGAAAGGTACATCGGAGTCTGTGTGTTATGAAGAAGCAAGACGGGATGCCTTTGTCGTTGGTAAGAGAGTTGTGGGAGATGGACTACGAATCGGCTGAAAAGTACGCGAAGCAGATGGAAAGGGTTGGATTAGTAGACCTTCATTACGACAAGGATTGTGGGTGGGTACGGATGCATGATCTGACGCACGATTTTGCGGTGCAGGAGGCGCAGAAGGAAGAAAGTGTAACGGTTTGGTATAAGAAGTTGGCAGATGTATGCAGGCAGGGAAGAGGACTGCTTGCTATGACTGAGAGCGAGGGCAGAGAGAGCAAGGATGCAAGAGAGAAGTATGTTTTCGAGAACATATATCGCGTTCTGAAACAGGGCGGATGTGTGAAGGAGCTGAAGAATCTATTTTTGAGAGCGCGATGGGTGAAGGCAGTGATACAGAGAGGAAGTGTGTGGCAATACGAGGAAGCTGTAAAGGATCTCAATAGCGTTTTGAGGAACACGGGAGGAAGCGAGAGCCTTTTAAGGGATACGAGAGAAGAAGATTCAGTGTATGCGATGGAATTGATGATGAGAGCTGCACGACTGAGTGTACCTTTTTGTGGTTAAAGCAGTGCAGGGATTTACTTTCAACTGTACGGAAGAATCAAGCACAGGGCATCAGAATTATGTAGTGTGCGAGGGATACTCGACGAAATCGAGGAACACGCGCCACGACCATGGCTGCGGCCTGTGAGTGAATGTGTAGGGCGAGCGGGAGGAAGTTTGGTGGAGCATATTGTGCTTCCGAATACCGTTTACGAAGTCGGCATGGACTCAACGGGTGGCGTGTATGGACACTATTTGAACCCGGGCGATACCAGGATCACAGTTTTCACACAGTCTCCAGACAAGGAAATGAAGATGACTGAATTAGGCAACGATTTTGAAACGGGGAGCCGAAAAGTAACGTGCGGTTGTGTCAGTATGAGCAAACGCTATGCAGTTATCGGATATCTTGATGGGACACTACAGTTCTGGAGTGTATCGGAAAAGAAAGTGCTGTGGAGTGTCTGCTGTCATGAATCGTGGGTGTGTAGCGTTGCGATGAGTGGTGATGGAAAACGTGCAGTATCTGGATCCTGGGACAAGAGCGTACGAGTTTGGGACGTGGACACAGGACTACAAATCGGCGACGCATTAATTGGACACACGGGTCGGGTGTTTAGCGTTGCGATAAGTGCTGATGGAAAACGTGCAGTATCTGGATCCTGGGACAAGAGCGTACGAGTTTGGGACGTGGACACAAGACTGCAAATCGGCGACGCATTAACTGGACACACAAGTGTGGTAGCGAGCGTTGCGATGAGTGGTGATGGAAAACGTGCAGTATCTAGATCCTGTGACGAGAGCGTACGAGTTTGGGACGTGGACACAGGACTGCAGATCGGCGACGCATTAACTGGACACACGGATTGGGTGTATAGCGTTGCGATGAGTGGTGATGGAAAACGTGCAGTATCTGGATCGGATGACCAGAGCGTACGAGTTTGGGACTTAGACACAGGACTGCAAATCGGCGACGCATTAACTGGACACACGGGTCGGCCCACTCGAAACATCCGAGTGATGCACCGCCGATGCCCCCTTGAACGAGCTGACGCCAGAGGTGACAGAGCTGTTTGTCGAAACTGTGGAGTTGAGCGCACCTTCAGAGGCTTCCCGAAAACGTATGTTTTCGCCGCTTTTGGATGAGGCTCAGGCGATACCACGGTTCTCTCCCGCAACAGCAAAACGTCTCCGAAAGAAGCGAAGGACCGAAGTGCTTCCGATTGCACCTCCGCAAAGGCCGAAAATTCCAACAGAAGTAGAAGTCAATCGGAAGAGGCTTGAAGAAGACAAGTACATTAGAATAATGCGAATGGAAATGCGAAATTTTCTTGATACCCTAATACGTGACAATCGGTTCAAGGCATTTTGGTATCCGGTTGACCCGGATTCTGCCCCGGATTATTACGACATTATCAAGGTACCGATGGATATTGCGAAAATTGCAAGTCAAAATGATCTGGGAAGGTATCCAACGGTGCTTGCTATGGTCAATGACTTTGATATCTTGGTGCGGAATCCGTCTCGTCTGTGACAGTATTAACACTTGGCTGCGCGGCTGCCTCAACTTGTGCCGTAACGGGCGGAGATGAGATACGGACCGCTCTGCAGGGTGACGGCCGCGCCGAAAACCAAGAAAAACGAGGCGCACACGCGCGGCAACCAACGCACGTATTGGGAAGAACTGCGGCCACTTTTTTTGAATGCGTCACTGTCGTCCTTCAAGGCCAGTTCGTCCTACATCTAAGCGGGAGGCACGGCATGTGTTTTGTGTGGTGCACGGCTCACGCTTGTGAGCGAGCTCGTCGATTGACGCAGTGATCCACTGCGAGTTGCGGTGGCCCCACTTCTCGGGGCGACGCGAGGACATGCGAGCCGTGAGGGGGGCGAGCGGTCGCTGCCGGGTGAGTCCGCAACAGACGTGTGCAGGGAGGTTCGCCGGGGCAACTGCGGCGGAGGGACGGGCGGCGCCGGGAGAGGACGGGATGGGATGCGCGGATGGGGGTGAGAGGGGCGTAGGGAGGGATGAAGAGATGAAGAGGGACGCATGTATCGGGGCTGTGGCTGGGGGAACTTTGACGTCAAACGAAAATTCTCGCTCGTTTACAAAATCCCACCACCACCCCTCACCTTCGTCAACAGAAGGTGAGGCAACTTCAAGCATGTCAACTACACGTAGAACCAAGCTACACATTTGTCATCGCCGGTCGAATAAGTCCTTTCTCCTTCACAATATTTTTCAGCACCTCTCTCTTTCGGGATGGAAGGGTGCTGCGCGTTCTACGAGCCACAGTTTGCGTACCAGCGACTGAATCTCTGCATTGCCCCAGCACCGTTCGGTTCAGCTCCTTCATTTCGAGGATGAACCGATCACGATCGATCTCTAGTTCCGCGCGCTCCCCCGGTAAAAACGAATCGTTGACGACATCCCAAGATTGCCTTTCTCGCTCCCCATCTTCTTTGATACAGTAGTTGTGCAACTTTATACAGACTGACATTATGTTAGAGCAATGGCGCAATGAGAAATTTAGGCGGTCGCGAAGAAGACGCCACCTCGCCGTTAGCATTCCAAAAGCTTGTTCGATGTGAATCCTAAGAGAAGAAAGATAAAAGTTAAAGTTATCTTCATCATCCGTTAGCGTTGAGGCCGGATATGGCACAATTATCCATTCGGAAACCGAATACGCCTCGTCGCCCGCAACCCAGAATACCTCCCCCAACAGTCCATCATTTACCTCTTCCATGAACCCTGATACCGCATTCGCAAGAGAATCGTGTGTCGCGCCGCCGCAAAGTCCCGATGCATAACGAAAAAGATAGTTAGAATCACACACGGCCTGGATAGGAATGGCGTAGTAGCCCTTTCGACAGTAAAATGACGCAGGTACACTCTCGTTCTTCGGTTTCTTCAATTTCATACAAATTCCATCTAGGGCTCCCACACAGCCATCTAGTGGATTGAACTGGGATCGGGAAATTTTGAAGTCCCTAGCTGCCGCATGCAACGCCTCCTCCGTTCGCGGCAGTTTAGGAAAGCGCAACACACTGTTCATGACATCTACAGTGTCATGAAGCAAATTATATGCTGTAGAGTTTCCAATTTTGAAGATGTAACAAACATCAAGGACTTCCGCACCCGCCAGTATACGCAAAGTTACTCCTAGTCGCACATCAGCAGTGATCGTTTCCCGTCGGTAGTTAGTAGCGCGTTGGTGAGGCCTGTGCAGTGTGATTGAGAGAGTGGTCAGCAGATTACAGAACGCGCGACGCGTCATCCGAAACATGCGTCGAAACGCATGGCGGTCGAGGTGTTGTGTAACGCGATGGAAGGGTTTGGAGAATGTGTTTTGAAAGGGGCGCTCGCGTGTTGCTAGTGGGCGATTTCGTGGACGTCGAGTGCGAGTAATCACACTTTTGCGGCGAGCATGATGATGATGCGCTACAGCGGCCACGACGAGTGCGACAGCTTTCTCCTCCAGAGATAGAGGCGGCATGTTTGAAGACAGGTGAGAGAAGAACAACTCTAGCTGCTTTGGTAGGCTTGCGATCGGGTATGATCTGGATGGGTGGGCGGCTGTATTGTGGACGACGGCGGTAGCGTGTGCTGCATCTGACCAATCTGGAGATACTGTAGCCGCAGGAAAGACTGTAAGGTTACTTCCCCACGCACGCACGCACGCACGCACGCACGCCGCGCAGCCGAGTTAAGAAAAGCCCTGAGACTAGTGTCTAGGTGACAAATGACCTCATATGAGGTCACTTTTCAACTTATTTTTCTCGACTTGTGCTAGCTCAACAAGATGGAAAAAAGATACTCTCGACACGGCAGTTGACTTCTGCGTTGTGGAAGGGTGGAGTTTGGTGAGATCTGCACGTCTTCTCCAGCCATTTTTAAAATGCCCAAAAAGGAGCCTTTTTTGACCAACCTCAAAACGTTTTATGTTGATATCTTCGAAACCAAAACGCCTGTTTAAAAAGTCAACTCATCATTGATAGTTCATTAGATTCTTACTCTCTCTGTGCATTGACAACCGCCATCCCAATGTTTTGCAAGATGTTATTGCCGAGCGCGTATACGTTAAAGAAATGGTGTCCAAACTGAATGTTTTAAAGTTTCGATTTAATTTATATATTTTTGCAAAAAAAAAGCTGGCCTCATATGAGGTCAAATTGCTTGTCGTCTAGACACTACTAGGAGGTGCGGCGTAGGCGGGCGTTGTGCTGAAGCAGAGCTGGCAAAGACTGGGTTCGCGTCAGGTGGGTGGCGTGAGCGACCGCCTCCGCGCGGCCAGACGGGATCGGGGCCGGTGGGGAGGACGGGGTGGCGGCGGGCGTCGAGAGGCTGTAGTAGGCTGTGAGGCGCGTGTTGCGCGTGTTGCGCGGCTTGCGCGGGACTGCGTCCGTCATAGCGGGGTGGTTGAAGGGGCAGAGGGAGGGAGGAGGCGAGGGAGGAAGCGAAGAGGAAGAGGGGGAAGCGAGAGGGATCTGTTCTGGTCGAGGTGGGTTTTCCTTACAGCGGTGCTTCAGTAAATTACGAGTCGTTCTTCTTCCCCGCAGCGTCTCTCCCCACCAGACACCGTCCTCCTCTCCGCGCTCATTGCCCAACTCCCCCCCTCCTCCCGCGACTCCTCATCCGCAATGCCGCCATGTCCACCCCCCTCCGCCTCGCGCACATACACCTCTTCCTCCTCCTCCTCCTCCAACAAGCGCTCTGCTCCCCTCCCCCGAATTACCATACAACCTCCGCCCTCCGCTCCGCTCTACAATCCGCGGCGGGTTCCTTCCCGCACGGCCGCGCGGAGTGGGCGTCCCTGACGCCCACCTCCCCGCCTTTGCTGGTGATAACGCTGTCCCACAACCGGCGCCACCTGCTGCCCTCGGCGCTCGTCTCCCGCCCGGCGCTCGTCGCCGTATTCGGGGAGCACGGGCGCGAGCGCATAACATCCGAGCCCGCTCTGCACATCACCCGCGCGGCCGCGGTGACGGGCGTCGCGCTGGCGGCCGCGCGGCGGTGTGTATCGTTGACGGGCGGCGTCGGTGCGGTTGTGATTGGAGTCGCGCGGAGAAACAGCCGTCAGCCGCGCGCGTGTTCGCCCCCCGGAAGGGCGCGCACTATCGCGCCCGCCGCGGCGCACCCCCGCAGCGCACACGCGACACTGCACCCCCGCCGCGCGCGCCTTAGCCCCGGCAAATCCGCACCCCCGGCGAATCCACCCCTTGTCCCGCTGACTCCCCCTCCTCGCCGCCCCCGCTACGCATCCCCGATAGCCCCCACCCCGCCATCCTCCTCCGCTCACCCTCCCCGCCCCACCTGTGGAGCGTCGCGTACCCCGTCGGCTAGAAGGCTGTGCTCGCCCTCTTCTCAAAGGTCCTCGC
>NW_005178539.1:0-22599 GCF_000350225.1 Chondrus crispus | reverse complement strand
CCCTGATCAACCCCAACGAGGCAATGCAGCCACAAGGGAAAATGCGGAACATTGGCACACAAGTACCGATAAGAAGCGCATAACCCCTCGGCAAACACGTCCGCCGCCCAAAACCACCACCGGGAAAATGGCCAGCACCCGCGACGAACACGACAACACAACCGCGCAACAGGTGACTGACGAGGATATATGCGAAGGGGGGGGGGGGGGCGAGGACGGGCTGTGGGGGTGTACCGTATGCAGACATCACATGTCTTCCGTCCGCACTGATGCCAACACTGTGCCCCCTGTCCGTGTGTCCAGTCAACGAGCCTCCTCAATGTGCTCCGCCTGGTACGAATGCGGCAACCGCAGTGTAGTGTGCGTACGTCTCGTTGTCAGAAGATGGACTAGCGTTTCATAAAGCCGGGTGATGCATGCAAAACAACAACTCAGTTCTTGTTTTGCATGCATCACTCAGCTATGAAGACTTTTTTGGCTCCTCTACTGTCGTCCTGACGATGATGCTCCCGCCAAAACTTTCGCACCTTCTTTGTACTCATTATAAAGCGCATACAGCTGATGCCACGTGCAGAGCGCCTCGCCCCAGACTACACCGTCGTACACGTCAACTCAGTCCAAAAATATGCGGTCACTCTTTCCTTCTTCGGTCACGGCAGCAAGAAACGAACACTGTCCTCTAGCCAGTGAAGGGCGTCTTCCCGGGGAGCACCGTCTTCCGCTTCCCTAACCATGTCCAAGTATCTATATGCATCCACGAGCGGCGCAAGGTTGAAGAATACTTTCCCAGTCAATCCAAGCAATCCGTCAATGTCAGCTATGTCCATTTCCTGTGCATAGGGCTCTAGGATATCCCGGTTGCACCAGTCAACATCAAACAAAGGATGACCTGCGAAAGAGCTATCAAAGTCGAAAAACCGGACCCCTGGACCCTCATCGGCGCCCTTCCTGGTTAGGTTCCCACTGGTCGTGTCATTGTGTATCAAACAGGTAGGCATTTCCAAATCAACAAGTTCCGTCAGATCATCTTGCAGCTTCACCTTGATGCTCGACAGTTTCTGCCTTTCTTCCGTTTCTAGCATGGGCAAAAGCTCCTTACACTGAAAAAGTGAGTTCAAGTTCTCACGCATCCACAGTGGTGAATAACATGGTAGTCCGGCCTCCAACAAATCAGGCAACACCTTTGCGCTTGCGCGGTGCAGACGCGCCAGATCTCTTACGCCCTGCTTACACGCTTTATCTTCCAATCCACAGAAGCTAGTCTCGTCACCGTGGTCCACAAGGATCATTTGACGACGTTCCACATCTGCGAACAACGGCTTGGCGACAAGATCAGGAACAACGTTAGACATTATTGACGTGACTCCAGCATCGTTCGACGTGGATGCACTGCATTTAAGGTAGTAATTACTCTCATTCGTCTTGATCCTTAGCACGGCTCCTCTGGATGACGCACGGATCTGAACCAATTCCCCCATCACATGCACATTGTGTCCATCCAATATTTCGCGCACCTTTCGAAGCGTTTCTTGATACCATCCAACAGAGGCCCAAGGCACCCGTCTAGGCGGCGTAACGTTGGCTACGGTCTGTTCCAGTTCTCGCCGAATGGCTTGCTCCGCTTCTTTCTCCGAGTGCGACACATGGACGACACCCGCTCTGTGATCATTGGTGATGGCCACCCAACTGCATCCAGAAGGCACTTCTTGAGATTTCTCATGGCACTGAGCAACGAGAATGGCGCGGACCTTAGTAGCTGAAAGATTAGGCGTTTCAACGGACAACTCCTCAGAGTAACAATGTCGAAGAACAAGAAACGGAAATTCGATACCAATGACTGTCTTGGCAGCGCTGCACACACCCTCTATCGAGCTGTCAGATACTTCTTTAGAAAGAAATCCCGGAAGCCTCCACTGATCAGGACCACTTGCCACAAGCAAAACGTATTGATGGCTCACATCAAACGTAAGAAGTTGCACCTCATGGACCAAATCCCTTTCACAGCGTGCTCTGGACGACTCGTAGATAGGCTGTTCGCTGCGAAGTGACATCTCTCCCGATTGTAGAAGAAATCTTGCGTGCTTGTTCTGTCGAGCTTGAGATATTTTCCGTTGAAGACTTTAAGGTCAAGCGTGTACCAGATCGCAATAGACTACACCGTCCGAAGTTGGACAAGTCAAGCATGGACCAAAGATGAGCTGCGTAAATTTTGAATTTCTTTTCAAAGCGAAAAAGTGGCCTTATTATACAGCATGAGAGGCCACTTGTCACCTAAACACTAATTACAGAGCTTACGCAAACGAAAATTATAGCAATACAATTGCAGAAATTCTGCATCATCAATTACTGATATCCATTTCTGAAAATTTTGTGAACACTTTTATAAAACGTTTACCTCAAACGTAGACTTTCAAACGTGGGAGTATTAGACGAAAAGGGCATGCAGTACAACTACACACTGTAGAGCGGTACCATCGTCGCAACAACGGCGATCGAGGTAGCCGTCGATTGCGCGATGGGCCGGGGGAGGAAAAAGGACCATCGCACAGCTTTGGTGAGACGTCAAAAAGTCCTTTCGCAAGTCGCGTTCTGCAATTCTGTTTGCAGACGATCTACATTTGCTGACTCCGCCTTCTGTCACACCACAGCAACTCTTGCTTTGGCAATGAAAATAGCACATGCTATCAAGGACTATCGCGATTACTGTACATGTTTACGGAGAGTTTATGTGCGTTTCAGGTTGTGGGCGGGCCCCCCACGCCACCACTCGCTTCCTCTCTCTGGCGGGTAGCCACAGCAGCCCGCGACGTAGCAATCTCCGCTAATCTAGACCTCCATCACGCAGTGCCTCCCGCTCCCGACCAGACGCTCAACTCCCAGACCGGTTCGCTCCTGCTTGCCACCTTTGCGCAAGGGTCACACCGCGCTTTCCGGTGCTGGTAATGCCATCGCGTTTGTGTAGCGCTGTTCCTCGCCGACGCCGCGCTTCCGCGTCGTCCCACCCGCCATTCGCCGCAGCCCCTCCCGCCGTCTCCCTCGCCGTCTCACCGTGCAGAAAATCAACGGCGCTGTCGCGCAGGGTACTATTTACACAATGACACCCGACTCTACCGCGAGCGCGACGCAACAGCTCGCCAGCGTCGCGTTCTACAAGGCGCTATCGTCCCACTTCCAGCGCGTCTCTCACATGGGCGCGCCGTTTTTCGCGTCGCCGATGCGACGAGGCGGCTCCTGGGCGCGCCGTTCGTGCGCAGTGAGCCTGTCGTGCCACTCCTGCGCAAAGTCTGCGAGACACGTCGTGAGCTGTTGAAAATGGTCTGTGCCTGCGCCACGCGGCTCTCCCGTGGGGAGTGTGCGCGAGCGGGTCGGCGAGCTCGATGCTCCACCCGGCCTCCCGTTGCGCCATGACCAGTTCGCGTCTGTTGGACACGCTGTGCGATGAGGTGGCCGGCGTGAGGAAGGGCGGGAGGAAGACGAGTGTGAGATGCGTAGGGGAGATGAGGGAGGCGAAACCGTTCGCAATGTTTATGGCGGCTACGTTGAACGCTGGGTTGTCGTACGTGAGGACAGAATTGAGGGTGGAGGCGGCTAGGGCGACGGTAGAGATACTAGAGGCGGGGAAGGTGGGAGGGGAGGTTGTGTTTGGCGGAGGGGGGAATCCGATGGAGGCGCTCAAGGAACTGGTGGTGGTTGTCAGGTCGGACAAGGCGGGGGAGGGTAAAAGGGTGACACAAGCGTTGGTAGCAACGAATTGGTAGCCTTGTATCATGCATGTATTATATCAAACTACCGCCAATTACACGACACCTGTCCCTATCATTTATCACGACATGCAGAATTCTTCTTCACAAAAACCCACATTTCAGCATTTTTCGTCACGACTTCATTGCGGAACTCTGTATATGCAATTTCAGTGTAATGTTCTTTGCTGAATTGTTTGCAGAATTCTGCAGAATCCGGCTTGCGTAAGCTCGCTACCGGTGAGCTGTACGCGGGCCGGATTCTGCACCCTTCCCCGGCAGGGTAATTTGGAAAAAAGGATAATTTGGAAGAAGTTCGAAAACTTATTAGCAGACCGGCAATCAGTACACTGAAGGGCAGATAAACAATTCCCATGTGTACAAGTGTCCGATAGTCCTCGGACGATCGTATGAGGATACAGTTTGCGCGCATTTCAAATCGCAAACATGGCGGGAAGGGCAACGTACGTGTTGGGTACCGATATAACACTGATGGTCGTATTTGGACACCCCGCTCCTCCCCAAGACTTCTCACAAGAGTATTTTCAGCCATATGCCACTATGGTGACTCTCTTGATGCGTACGCAAACTCGAGAGGCACAGAGAAGGACTGCACGAGACGCCATGGTGCGGGAGAATCGCCTCAAGGCGGTGAGCTACTGCAAAAACAACGCAAGCTGACAGAGGTTATGTCTGTGTGCTCTCTATTGGCTAGAACAGCCATGCGCCTTAAGAAAGCTGTTGCGTCAGAAGACACGGCAGTGCTGGAAAACATGCTGGATCCAAGAGCACATAGGGCAGGTAGACAGCCGGCTCTCAGTATAGACGAAGAGCAACTAATCGAAGATCATATGAAATTCATTGCCTCACGAGGCTTCGCCATGGATTCCAGAACACTTCGCAGTGTCATGGCAGCAATTGCCACGGACGGCTGAAGAAGATTCGAAAATGGTCTGCCTTCTGCTGACGTCGTCGGGGCTTTCAGAGCACGCAATCAGGATATTACTTTCAGAAATGCTGAGAACAAGGAGCGAGCAAAGTTCAGGGGAGAGAACTACTATCACGTAGAAACGTATGCTACGGCACTGGAGAAAGTTGAAGCAGCCACCCCAGGCATTTTTGCAGATGGAAACAGACTGGAATATGGACGAGACCGCCGTAGATGCCAAATTTGGGCGGCGGGTGAAAGTATTCAACTCCTCCGACACACATCATGGTGGTTTTCGGTCCTCCTCCGCCAATATTGGGACTGGTAAACATTTGACAGCTGTCGTCGTGACTTCTGCGAGTGGAAAATGTTTACCTCCTTTCTTTGTTTTTGCCGGAAAAAACATTATGTCTTCCTCGTTTGACCCGCTCCCCCACAAAATATTTAAAGATTCCCAAGGGCATCCGCACTGGTTGGATACAAACGGATGGTTTCCGAGGGATGCTGCTATTTTTGCATCCCAAAATAGGTCCATGGAGATGGGTCTGATGCCTTTTTAATGGAACATATCGATAGGAATGTGCGGAAATTTGTGCCTCCAGGCAAAAAGTTTGCTCTTTGTCTTGACAGGCATGCGCCGAGAAATGGGTACAAGTGGCTAGAATTGTGCGTGAGCAAGGGCTGCGATGTATTGCAAAGTCCTGCCAACACTTCCCACTTCTTGCAGCCTTGCGATGCAAATATTAACAAGTGCTTTAAATCTCATGTACGAAAACCACGAGACCAGTTGTGAGAAAAGGCTCTGATTGGCACGAGATCAATGCGTGTCAAGCTGATGGTTGGCGTTGCAGGGTACCGGAAGCAGTCACGTGGTGTGAGTAGCATAAACACCCCAACGACAGGGGTGTATGCTAAGTCCGCGTAAGAGGCCCTGTAGAACGCGAGAAGAATAGAAAGCACCAGTAAGCAACGCGTGAGGAAGGACACGGGCCGGTAGCGGTGGTAGAGCGGGTCGGGTCGCGAACGCATTAGTGTATGCGGTAGAGCGGATGGACGCCTCGACGTCCCAGCGCGGTACTGCGTGACGTTCCAGTACCGACGGGCGGAGGCGAATCCTAGCTCGCACGCGCACGTACGCGTCCGCTACCCGTGTCCTTCTACTCTAAAACGCGAACAGAGAGAGCGTCCCCGAGTTAGAGTAAGCGTTCCGGGTTAGCCGACGGTGGGGGTCTGGCCAAGCCGATGCTTGCCTTCCCTCCGCCGCCGTCGGTTCCCGTGGTTTAATATACAATTACGCGTCTGTCGTGTCTATCATACAGGGCTACAGTACAGTCCGTACTGCACTGTAGCGCGTTACAGTGCTGAGCTACCGTACTCAGCTACTGTAGCGCTGTCCATACACGTGTGCGCGCGCGCGCCGATGATACACGTGTGTGCAGGCGTCCTGACAGTCCTGACAGTACACGTGTGTGCGCGCTTCCTGACAGTCCTGACAGTACACGTGTGTGCGGGCGTCCCGACAGTCCTGACAGTACACGTGTGCGCGGGCGTCCTGACAGTCCTGACAGTACACGTGTGCGCGCGCGCGCGATCTAATTCTAAATCTAATTCTGATCTGCGCTTATGCTACACGGCCGCCGCCCCAAGAGTGAACGTCCGCGTTCACCCTGGGCTTGAGGAGGATGCACCCTGACTGTCCCGTCCCCTTTCGCCCCCGTGTTTTACCGTCGCCGTCCAAGTCCGCTCTCGTGACCCCTTTTCCTTCCGTGCTCGGTGCTTTCGCTTCCCGCTAGTCGCACGCGGCGGTCCTCCGTGTCCCCCCCCCGCCTCGCTTTTGGGCGTTGCGTCCCCCTGTCCTTGCGTTGTCGCGTTTCGTTCCCTGCCGCCCCGGGCCGTTCTTCTTACCATCTTCTTCGCGCCTCTTCACGCGCTGCCCTTGCTGTACTTACGTCGCTGCGTGGTGCCGCGGAGTACCTCGTCATGAACGCCTACCCGCCGGAGGGTCCGTTGCCGACGTCGCTTGTCGACCCCGCCGTTGAACCGGCTGAGCAGGGGGCTCCTGTCGTCGAGATCCCTGCTGCGGACGGTCCGGGTTTGTCGGACGCGCTACCTGGCATGCGTATGGCGGGCGGCGCGACGACCCGCGCCGCCTCAGCTCCCGCTTCTCCGTTCCAAAAGCGTCGCTCATCTACAGTTTCCGTCGAGTTGGTGCCTCCGCCGCGGGCCCCCGTGAGGCCGGCCGTGGCGTTCCGCCCGGCGTCCGCTGGTGTCGATGCCCGCCGCGCCGCCCCTGCGACCGGGGCGAGTGAAGCCGCCGCCCTTCTTCCGTTGGCGGTGGTGCGTAACGCGAGGGGCGCGTCCTCACCTTACCAGCCTACTGTAGGCTCGCTTGGCACGGACGGCAGTTGCCGATGGTCGTCGGTGCAGGGGGGAGCGGCTCGCCCCGCGGTCGAAGCGGGCGTGGAGGAGCGGCCCTCCGCTACGCAGTGGCTCGGGTCTCCGTCGTCAGAGGCTCTCCTTCTCGGTACTCGCGAACTACGGTACCCCTGGCAGCGGCGTGCTCGCTCAGGAGTTACCGTCGAGGAGTTGGCTGCTCGTGCCTGGCTTCGTCCCGACCTTGCGCGCGTGCTCAAGGTGTACAATGCTGGTGGGCTGGAGGAGGCGTCCTCGGTCCTACACCGTCTGATGACCGAGGGCGGCGGGTCGGGCTACCAGCTCCCGGATGAGCTGCCCGGCGACTGCACCTTCGCCTACAGTACCGCGGAAGTGGAATACGTGGACCGAATTGGATGGTTCCCATTCGGTCCCGGACAGGACGGCTCACGTCGCTTCGTCCTGCCCGAGGTGACGGGGCTGTACGTATTTCCCCGTCCCTACGTTCACTCGAAGCCGTGCGTGGCATTTCAGAAGTCCTCTTGTTCCCTGATGCGTCTCTACGCGGTGGGATTCGCGCACCACGACTGGTCTGCCTATCGGCATCCGGACGAGGTGAACGGCCGTATTATTCCTTCCGCGGCCTTCGCGTCGGGCTTGTCGTCGGGGGACTTCCCGGTTCTCCCCCTGGACGTCAGGGAGAGCTTCCCCTCGTTAGGGGTTCATCCCCTCCTGCCACCCGTCTTGAAGCACTTTGGCTTCGCATGTGCGGACTCTCAACACCCAGCCCACTCGCGACTCGCGTACAATTGTCCGCGTGAGTGGGCTTGGTCCGTGTGTTGCGCCTTCATGGCGGAGGTACACGTTAACGCGCGAGTGTTCCTCCAACCGCTTCAAACCGTCGCCCATCTCGAGCGACTCGTGGCAAGCCTTCCCGACGCGTCGGTGCATCCCTCCGAGCAAGGCTCGTCGCATGTCCCGTGGACATTCGCGCAAGCCGTCGGGCTAATGATCCGCGCCGGGGACGTCAGCGCGCAGCACTGCCAATCCTGGACGGATTACACCACCGGGGTCAGGAGTTCCTTCCTTGCGTGCGACGCGGGTGCCGACGTTTTCGTGGCGCGGCCTTCCCCGAATTCGCCGGTCGTCGGCGGCACTGGTAAGCGAGGGGGAGTTGGCTCAGAGAGCCGGCGTGGTCGGCGTAAACGTTATCGAGACCTAGACGCGGTGGGCGCGGCTCCCATTGATTTGGGTTCGAACCCTTCCCGGCGGCCCCGGTCGCCGTCCGTCGCGACTTCGAAAGGGGAGCGGTCCGCTCCGAGCCTATCTTGCCGGTCCCTCCACTGGAGGACCCGACCATCGGGGGTCCCCTACGCGATCTCGTGCTGTCTCAAAGCGAGCTAGCGGCCATTCCCGAGCTGACGCGTGTCCTAGGATCGGCTGCTCGTCGTACTTGGACCGTGGGCTCGTTGGTCGCGACCCTGGGTAGTTGGTTCCTAGCCCGAAGTGACGAGGCGCGACGGCTCCAGGACGACTTGGGAGTGCACACTTTGGAACTGCGGCGCTTAAATCGCGAGCTCGCGTCCTCACGCGAGGCGTCCGAGCGCCAGACGGGAGAATATGAACGCGCACTGTACGACCGCGATCGATATAGACGCGAGCGGGACAGTTTACGTTCCGCCCGATCTGCGGTGGGGCCTCAGGTCCGCGCTTCGGAGCGCGTTCTAGCCCCTCCGGCGGTCCGCGATCCTTACGCGAATTATGGGACCGACTCGCCCCCGACCGGCGGCTTGGCGCCCGGAAGCTTCGCTTCGCGTACAGGCGGTCCCCCGGCGCGCCTCACTCTGCCCAGTCTAGCATCGATGGCCGCCGAGGTCCCGCGAATCCCGGGGTACTGTCCTCCAGACCACTATGGTCCGGGGTCTACCGTGCCGACTAATGACGCTAGTCGCTAGCGTCGCGGCTCCCCCTCTTATGTCGGCGAGTGCGCGAGCGTGGCGGTGCGTACAATAAAACGTCGAGGCGAAGTCGCCTCCTTCCTTCGTAGTGCGAGCGGGAGTTCGCGCGGTCTGATCCCTTCGCGTGGCTGAGCCCGTCCCCTCAGGGGTCGTCCCCTAATTGTCGTGGGCTGCGCGGATAACCAAGCAGTCGTCTAAGTGCTGAATGTCATGGCAGCGCCCGTGGTGACTCTCATTCTTCTCGTTACGCGTAACAAGGCCGCGGTCTTATTGAGTCCCCGTGCATCGCGGGGGTGCCTTACGGGTGGTCGCCCGATACGCGTTCTTCGCCCCGCCCAATCAGGCGGGGCGGGAGGAGGTGTATGGGGTCGCCATCCGAGGTCCCGCGTCGCGTTAAGCATGTTCCCAGGTCACGGCGACGGGAAAGAACAGCGTGAGCCGGCTTACGTGCGGAGGCGCTCGGTGGTATGTGCGTTCGCACGCTGGTGCGTGGCAACGAAGCGATGCTTGCGACGACTGTGTCTTCGCGAGTATCGCTCTTGGCTCATACGAGCGGTCGCGGCGGAACGCGGAATCTTCTTTGTAGTTCGCCCCGTGCGGTGTGCGCTGGGTCCGACCTCGCGATGGGGCAGAGGGAGGTCAGTGCCCACGCTCTTACCCTCCCCCCTCTCGTGCAGCGTGGTTCGTACCCCACCGAAGGGCAATGCGTCCCACACGCTTCTTTTCGCTCTCCGATTGCGTGTCGCTCTCCCACCCGTCCTGTCGGTCGCCTGCGCGCGTGCACACGTGCGCATTGCCTCACTGTAAGTTTTCTCCCCTTTTTTGATTATTTCCGGGGCGGCGGCGGATCGTTGCTGAGGCCGCGGTGCGCATGACTTGGCGTACAGTGTCTCCCCCGAATGTATTTCACCGATTATTTTTGGGGGTGCCGCCGGTGATTGACCGTAGTGTCTGCGGCGGGCGGCGGTGCTTTCTCGGTATATTGCTCTCAGGGTACAGTGGTTGGTGTTCGTCCAGCCCCCTTCCCTTTCTGCTTTCGCGTAGCTTCGCCTGTCGGCGTGTGTCCCTGTGGCGAATTCTTACGCGTGTTAGGCCCCCAACTGGGACTTACTTTTTCGTCCATGTTCTCACACGCGTGTGACGCAAACCTTCGGCACCGACGGCCGTGGGTCCTCGATCGAGGCATCTTCCTGGCCCGAGAGAGCGTGAATAATCGCGCTATTCCGCTAATAGGGCAACATGTTACCTCGCCTTCGTTTCGTATTCCTATTTTCGAGGGGGCGGGTCTCTGCCGGCTTTTGGTACCGTTCGGCCTTTTTGCGGCGCGTGACCGGGCCCGTTTGTCCATACCCTTCTGCCGACTCGCGATGTCTTGTGTCTCCCTGCATTGGCAACACCTGTCCTTTCGTACGCGTAACGTGATTCTAACCGCGAGGGGCTAGTTTAGCCGAAAAGTAGCGGTTGAGGGCCCCCTCCTTAACAGTGAACGTCCGCGTTCACCTCCGAGGAGAGGTCTCGCCCTGTACGCGTCCGGAGTCGCTGAGCGTAGCGCGACACTAGCTCCTCCGGCACGTGGGTTCTCGTGGTCCAGGTGGGCGTGTTTTAATCCGCTCACTTGATGAGGAACTCGATAGTTCTGTCTTCCATCACGGGATGTTTCAGTAGCCGTTCGACGGCATACTGTGTGCCCTCGGTGACCTTGTCAGCAAGGTCACCCGGGGTGGTGGTACTTGCGCGTGGCGCGTTTGCAGGGGGCGGCGCGTACACGCAGCGGTCTGCGGAGACGCGCTCCGTCACCCCATCACGATCTATCGTGATCGTGCGTCGGTCGTTGGCCAAGATGCGGTATGGTCCAACGGCCGGTGACGCGAGCTTGTTCGACGTCTTTGACCCGTCGGTGGGGTTGAGATACGCGTAGTCGCCGGGCTTGAGGCGCGCGTTGATCCTTCGAACGCGTTTATCAAAGTCGCGTTTGTAACGGGCCTGCGTACGGCGCAGGCTTCCGGAGGCCTTCTGTATTGTTGCGTCGAGGGTCTTGAGGAACTCTGCCCGCTGGGTCCCCCTATCTGGAGGGGGAGCGTCCCCGTCGACTCTGCGGAGAGAGAACTCCGGCGGGGGTCTGCTAAGCACGAGCTCGAAAGGTGTCGTACGCGTGGTTCGGTGTACGTGGGAGTTGTACGCGTAAGTCAACGGCCCCACGTACACGTCCCAATCGTCCTGATGTTCGTTCACGTAGTTACGAAGCATTGACGCGATCGTCCGGTTGTAGCGTTCAACCTGCCCGTTCGTCTGGGGATGGTACGCGGAGTTGTACATGTTAGTTATCCCCAGGACGCAGCACACACTCTGGAAGAACTTCGCGTTAAATTGCGGACCGTTGTCCGATAATAGCGAACGCGGCACGCCATACTTGAAGACCCACGCGTCGCAGAACGCGATCGCGACCGTATACGCGGTGATGGTTCGAAGCGCGACGACTTGTGTGAGCTTCGTGAAGCGGTCCGTTATGACCAGGAGGAATCGTTTCCCTGCCTTGGTCTTCGGGAGTGGTCCCGGGATGTCTATCGCGAGACTCTCCAGCGGACGCGTTGCGGGGAACAATCTCAATCGGTTGAGATGTTTCCGTAGTTTAACGCGATTCATCGCGCAGGTGCGGCACCCTCGCACGGTAGACGCGACATCCGCAGCCAGGTGTGGCCAATAATATTCCCGACGGAGCGTTTGGTACATGCGGTTCTGCCCCGGGTGTCCCGCGATGGCCGGGTTGTGGCAGAGCCGCAGCAAACGAGCGCGTAAGGTCCGAGGCACCACCACCTGTACGATGTCAGGGTCGAAGGGGTGTCTGCGCCTCAGCACCCCTTGGTGGTCCTCGAAGAACGCGGAGTCCTTGGACTCAGACTGTCTTGCTAATACCGTTTGGCAGAAGTCATCAACGCTTTGCTCCTCGGCTATCTCCTCTATCGTAAGAGGGGCCGGCAGGTCGTCCTGCGGTGGGGCGACCGGGGAGTCAGACGCGTCGCCTTCGTTGCCTTCTACGCGTTCGATATCGATCGCGTCCAATTCTTCGGTCTCCTCCCACAGCGTGTGGGGTCCTTCTAGAGCCGGGGCTTCGTCGTCGCCCCTTGGCTCGTCGCGTGCTCGGGTACGCGTTCTTCTTTGCGTCTCGGTGTGCTTCCGCGTGGTGACGAGCACCTGGACGGTCTTGTAATCACACTTCGCGGTGCAGACGTGATCCACGAGCTCGTCCGAGACGTCGCGTACTGTAGTGCCCGCGTGGAAGGTGAGAATGTCATCATCCACCTCGACGACTGGTCGAGGGTCGTTGGCGACCCTCGGCGAGATGAGACGCGATAACGCGTCCGGAACCTGATGCACGCGTCCGGGGCGGTACTGAATGGTGAAGTCGTATTCAGCCAGACGTAGCCGCCAACGCGTGAGTCTTCCGGAACTTTCGGTGAGGGACATGAGCCACCTCAACGCGTGTGATCCGTACGGACGGTGAACTTGGTGCCTTCTACGTACGGTCGTAGTGTGCGGACGGCCCACACTACGGCGAAACACTCGCGTTCAGTCGCGCTGTAGTTCCTCTCGCTGTCGTTCAGCGAGTAGGACCAGTAGCCGACGGGGCGCCAGTCGTTGGACCCGTCGTGCTCCTGCAACAGCATGCAGCCAAGCTGATACGCGCTCGCGTCCGTATCTATCATGTACGGTCGTCCATACCGCGGAAGCGCGAGTATAGGTGGGGCCATCATCCGCGACTTGAGCTCCTCGAACGCGTGTAGTGGCAACTCGGTGGGATGGTCGAAGTCGGGGTCGGCATCCTTACGCGTCATATCCGTCAGTGGACGAGCGATTTTCGCGAATCCCTTGACGAAGCGGCGGTAGACGTTGCACGCCCCGAGGAACGAGCGCACCTGCGTCAGCGTCCTCGGGAACTTGAACGTCCCGAACGCGTCGGCTGCGGTCTCCGCGACGCTGAGCTTACCTGGGGATATAACGTGCCCCAGGTAATGGACCTTGGGCTGAAAGAAGCTACACTTCTTGAGCTTGAGAGAGATGCCGGCGCTCCCCAACAGGCTCAAGACAGTGTCGAGGTGTTTCGCGTGCTCCCCGTGGGTACGCGAAAAGACGATGACATCATCCAAATAGACGAGGCAGATCTGCCAACGGACGCCTGAGAGGATGATGTCGAGCGCGCGCTGAAAGGTGGCCGGTGCCCCTTTCAGCCCAAACGTCATCCGTAGGTGGCGAAAAGTCCCCATGTGCGTGGTGAACGTCGTCTTGTCGCGGTCCTCCGGCGCGACTGGTATCTGCCAGTAGCCGGAGTTGCAGTCTAACGTCGTGAAGACTGCCGCGTCGCCCAGCGAATCTATACAATCGTCCATACGCGGCAGCGGATACGAATCCGCTAGCGTCTTCGCGTTCACGCGCCGGTAGTCCACGCAGAACCGAAGGGTTCCGTCCTTCTTTGGACCTAGGACTACCGGGGAGGCCCAGTCGGTTCTGGCGGGTTCAATGACTCCCGCATTGAGCATCTTGTGGACCTCTTTTGCGACCATTTTGCGCATCGCGGGCCCTTTCCGATAGGGCATCGAGCGGATGGGCTTCGTGCCTGGCTCGAGAGGGATACGGTGTTCCGTCGCTCGGATCGTTCCGAGCGTACCGTCCCACAAGCCCGAGTGCTTGCGTAGCATCTCGAGGACTTGTCCGCGTAACCTGTCATCACTGATTGTAGTGCAATGCGCCTGTCGGGCAGAGACCGCGGTCCGATGGTCCAGCAAAAACAACAACAGCAACAAAAAGAAGAACTGCCGATGGCACAGCGCTACGGAGTGTCCGACTCTCCCTTCTCCGTTTAAACGAGCTTGCGACTCGTAGTAGCTCAGATCCCTGATGGGGGGGAGGGGCACAGAGAAATAGCCCGGCCCGGGATCGGTGTGATAGAGACTTGCGAAGAGAATTGCTCGACGAGTGTGGGGTGGGGCGCGTACGTAGATACCCCGATTCCACTGGGTTGTAAGGCCAATGCTCGTTGAGCTTTATCGACACCTTGTAACGCGACAAGGCCTTCGACGGGGGCGTCGCAACGCAGCCCGACAGGATGAATTGAAAGTAGCAGCGCTACGTCAACTGTGCCGCCCGATGGCTCGAAACACCTACACCGGTTCGGTCGCAACCGAGGCCGATGGCACCAACACTGGCTCGTGATACGACGGAGCCCTTCGAGGGAGACGTCGTTGCAACAGTCTCCGTCGGAAAATGGGTCACAGTAGCAGCGCTACGTCAACTGTGTCGCCCGACGGCAAAGACACCTACATCGGTTCGGTCGTAACCGAGGCCGATGGCACCAACACAATATAACGGGAAAATAGGTAGAATTGGAGATAGAAAAGGATAGGGAAATAAAAGAAAGAGAAAAGGGAACCCCGAGCGATAGAGGATGCCGTAGGCTTAGGTAAAAGGGAGCGTCTTGGTAGAGACGGACTTCGACCAAGGCGACATTCAACTCCGGCAACTCGGGTTACCTTTACTGACTTGGTCGTCAGAGGGTTAAGGTATATATCGCCCCGCCGGAGCCAGTACAGTAGCTCGCGGCGCTAGATCCTAGATCTAATCTAGTGTCAGCAAAATTAATGCCAACTAATTAACTAAATAAAATAAAATAATTAAAAATTAAAGCTGTGCAATTATTCACACGTGTGTCCCCCAACCCGGACTACTTTTCATATCCAAATATTTTCCTTTCTTTTCACCCCCCTTCTTAGGTGCGTATTGCACTACATATCCCCCTTCTGAGCGCCCTTGCGCTACGCAACACCAACTTAAACTCTCCTGGTTCTCCTAACTCGCACTTCCGTCGTGCATCACGCCTCCGACTGACGGTTGCCGTGTGCCGTCTCTTCTGTCTCTTCCACTTCCTTTACGCGAATCCGTCGCGGTGTGTGTAAGCAAGGGCAAGACGATAACCCCTCTCCATATGTCCTCGATTGATCCTCCTGTCAATCACGAGTGGGTTCCGCCCAATCCACAGGCGGGCTAAGGCCCTGCTCCAAACTCCGACGAAGTGTGCTTTCCATATAAGCCCTGTGCGTCCCGGGGTCTTCCTTCTGTGCCCCAGCTACCTCGCCTTGTCAGCATGTCCGATCCGGCTTTCCATCCGGGCTTCAATTCTCATTCCCCTATCCACCGATATTTCTCGCTGGATAAATTCCAAGATAAACCTATGCGTCAAAACCTTTGCCCTCTTCGCTGCAGCCGTGTGGTTCTCCTGCAGAGGCTCGCCTTAGTCGATAGTTCGGTGTCCAGGTATCTCTGAGCAACACGGACATCTCTGGAGTGCCGATCCTCGTGAAGCGGGCCTATTCTCTCGGCCTTCCGTCCCATCCTCCCCTTGCCTTGCGGTCAACTCTGTGGCTTCCTCTGTACGATCTCCGTCTCCGGCCACGCGTTCCGACGCGTTCCGACGAATCGTCAAAGCTCTCAGTTCCGTCCATCCACCTGCCGTCACAACCGATTTATTTGAGAGCAGACGACAATGTCGCTCCTCATCACCTTCCAAAATTCGCGGACCGCGTACACATATTTTGAAACGCTCCCTTTTCCTTTTCATTTTTTTTCTTCTGCGTCCCATCACCGTGGTCGAATCCCCTGCTACCTTCTCCATTCTCTTTTCGTCGTGCGCCCCCGTCAACTTCCTCCTCTTTCCGAAACCCAGGCGGTGATCCCTCAGAATTAAAACAGTTACGAGAGTCGTGAGGCTCTCTTTTCTGACACTCGCTTCAGAAGTTCGGCTAGCGTACGTGGGTCGGGAGCTTCCCGTGTCTCTTTTTAGGGACGATAAATATCCCAAGATTTTCGTCAAGCCATCCAGTTTCACTGTTGGCACGTACGTTATCGGTCAGCAGCCAAAGCCCTTCCAAACTTCCATCGTCTCGTCCGCGACATGACCTCTTTGACTCTTCTCCATAGTGTACGGGCTTGTTCTTCTTTCCCCCTCTGAAAGTCCCTTTTCTGAGCATCTGTCGCGCGCAGTCCGGGTCCCGTTGGGCACCGCGACATCAACTCGGTGATCTTCTTTTTCCCGTTCGGACGTACTGTCACGTAAGGCTGGTCTCGATGTAGATCGAGCGGGTGAGAAAAGCTTGTGACGCCAACTCGCAGAGGCTGCTCAGGTTCTGACTGGTCTCCTTCCATTTTTTTTCTTGCGACAACTCGGCAGAGCTCGGTCAAAAAATGTTATGAAACCTTCATATGGGTCCTCTTCAGTCTCTATCAAAAGCACCCAACGCTACGAGGTACTCTTTCGTGTACAGTGTGACACAAAATGCCACACCACTGTGATCGAAACGATCGTGAGTAATAATTTTTCCTCACTACCGTGTGTTGTCTCTCAACCACGGCATTTCATTATTGCCACTGTATAGTGCTGCTAGCTCGGCGTTCCTTCAGCAAACGCCACTCTCCCTATTGTCCGCCGATCCTTTTTCCTCCTGGCGTCTTCCGTAACTTGTTGACACCCGTTACGTAACAACGCTCTTCGAAGGAAATCAGCGTCTCTTTGAATTGTTATTAATTGCGAGCGACCTACGACGGGGGCGCCCCAATTCGGAATCATGAAAGGTCCTCATTTTGGAGGACTTCGGAGTGGTCATCCACGTCGTACCTTTCTGCTTTTCCTTAGTTTGCGACCGCCTCTTACTTTGCATTTTCAAGTAGCAATATCAAACATTCGGCGGGTATGCACATATCTTCCTCCTGTACGGTAGACGTCTCCCATTCTTCTGCGAACTTCAAAGATCGGAGCACTCACCGACGTTGTGTGCCCGTAACATTATGTGTGGCGCTGCCAGCGCCTCCCCTGTATGGTCTATCCGATTCACTAGTGTCGCAAGCCTTGGGTTTCGACTTAACAAGACAGTTCCTCCAATTATTTGTCGAGTCCGCACGTCGTGCGTAGCGGTCTTGATCCACTGGCTTATCTACCTCCCATCGCGGGGGTCTCGTCGTGATCGACGTCCTGTTTGTCGTCCTGCGTGTTGACGCCGCGACGCGGAGTCCTGTTCCGCCTTCACAAAAAAAATAAACAGGCGAAGGAACGTAGAGCTATTAAAAAATAGACAGCTAGAAAGAGAGTCAACGCACAGGAAAGTAAATAAAAGAAAAGAAGGGGATCGTTTCGGTAGATCGCTAGCCGTAACAATAAGAACTTGAGCTTGGCGTCGTTAGTCGCTACGAGCAACAGCTGGGTCATTGGTAATGAGCTCATCGAACGACGATTTCTCTCCTTCGGAGTTGCTCTTCCCGCCGTGGTCCTCCAGGTCGTTCGTGTTGGAGGGTGGCGCGAGACTCGCGATCGCCTTGTCAATAAATACATCAAAAACCGGTCATCGCTGAAGCGAGGGTTGCCATTCCCCTGTTTTCTCTTTTCTTTTCTTTTGCTGCTTCGAACAGGGAGGCGTGTCGCGAGAATAAATGTTCGCCGTCTTGGGCAGGGGGTACGGCCTTTCTATGCGGATGTACGGAACTCATTGTATGCGGCCATGCCGACGGCGGCATTACATCTGCTCACGTAGAATAATGCTCCCGCTCGGAGAGCGTCGATAGCGAGTTTGACGAGCCGTCGTGTGCGCTCTTGTCAGCGTCTTGGGCGATGGCGGATGACGATGCGGTCGGGTGACCTTGGATACTTTTGCCATCCGCTGCAACAAGCGGCAATCATTTTTCGTGCGACCAACAAGTACTGTATTTCCCCCTTAATTTTGATTAAAATTTCGAATGCTGACCAGTGTTCGATTTTCGATTTTCTCCGCCCGTCCAGCAGCTCCCTGCCGGCATCCCCATTTTTTTTGATTAAATCATGCCTCACGAGGGCGTCTCACTGATCCAAGCGTCCCTTCACGTGCGCGCGGCGGCAGCGCGTGATCGCATCCAAGGAGGTGTATTACCTCAGCCTGAGACAACAGTAAATTTTTCATTCTACAGCGTGGCCGGGCAGGCCATTCCATTCATGGGCGGGGGTCCCGGGCAAAATCGCTTAAGTTATTTCATTTCCCTTCTCCTCACTCTGAGGGATCTCGTTTCCGGCGACTGTCCTTACTCTCTCCCTCCGCGACGCGGTTCACCGCATCACTTCCAACTTGAGAGCCTCCGGGTGGAGATCATCCCCAATACAATTTCAACATTTCACTCGCGGTCTTATCGCGTCCCGCATCATTGACTTCCTCTTGATCAGCCTCCCTCGCATGCGCCTCTATATCAACTGCCTCTTTTCCCCTTCTTCTCCCTCGACTCGAGGGTGACCCGCTCGTCTGCCTGACACAGCCCGCTATCCCTTAGAGAATACTGTAGTCTGTTCCTCCTTTCCCTGGACGGTAACACGACACACATACGACTACAGCACCACGCTTTTCCTTCACTTACACCTTTCCAGCTGCGTTCCGCGTTCCCTTGCATTCCGCCGTCTGGTTTCTTCCAGACACTTACTCAATTAGGCACAGTCCGTCGTGCTCAGTTATTCGCAGAATACACTTCTTCCTCGGCCCGACACACAGCGTATTAACTTGCTTACGATCGACGGCTCGCACGGGACTAGGTACGCTCTTCCGAGGGTCGCCGAACAATAGGTGTCGTAGGGCTCATTCACCTTGGTCCGCGGTGCGGGTTCTTTCTCCCTGCGTCCTGTCAAGAGACAACCGAAAGCACACAAAAAGAAGAAAAAAACAAAACAGAGTAGAACAAAAACAAAAACAAAAGTAGTGGGTTACTGTGATCAGGGGGTAAGTAAGTCCTCGATGAGGACGATGGTCATGTGAAAGTACATGGTACAAAACAAGCGCGCGTTTTTCTCGGTCTTCAATCTTAGCAGATCGACGGCGAACGTCCCCTGTGTGTGCCGTCGGCGGCGGCGACAACAACAAAAAAAAGTAATTATTTTGGATTAACTTGCTCTCCGAGGACGGGACACTGATCTCCATTGTCGTTTCGCGTGCATCCGTTGATGACGGGGGTGCGTCTTCCGGTAGGCTCAATGCCTTGTCCGGGGGCACCGCATCACTTCAAGTCCCTAAAACGCGTCGCTCGTCGTTCCCCTCTCGTAAAGGCGTTCCGCGTTCTCTTGCCTTGCTCCTCTCGCTCCGACTTTACTTGCTTGCGGACCCCTTCTGCTCCAAATTTCTGACTCCTCCGTGTTCCATAACCTGCTGATTCTATTGACGATGACTATCCCACTCGCGCGCGCGCGACTTGCGGCGGCAAGGGTAACTTCTTCCTTCGGAAATACGTGACGGCTGCACTGCGGGGTAATTTCTCAATGGGCTCCCACGTCACGTCTTCGGACGTATAGCCGTACCATTCCACCTTGAGAATCAAATTACCATTTCGATAATCGTGGTCGACGACCTGATCGATTACATATTCCGTGTTTTCCGTTTTCTCTCCTTTCTCTGAACTGTTCCCTTCCCCCTCCTGAAGATCTTCCAACTCGTCCTCTTCTCTGGACTTTCCGAAATCGCGTAGGTCCGGAGATGTCTCCGCTGTCGGCGCTTGACTAATTAGATTGTCCTGGTCCCCTGACTTAGGCGCACGGGTGTGAGGACATTCCTCGTCCTCCATTACGTCTCCTTCTTCGTTTAGCTCTGGCGCTCCCAGGAACTGTAGCGCTTGACGTAGGCCAGTTATCAGCGCGTAGTCCATCGGGCTTGGGGCTAACTCCACTTTATCTCGCGATACCCGTTCCTCCTGATCTCCAATGGCGATGACAACCGTATGTTGATCCGATCTTTTAACCTGATAAGGTCCTGTGGCGGTCCTGTGGCGACTTGTGCCAGCTTGTGTTTTGGTTCGCTAGACGTGCCCTGCTCCTTCCGGAGGAACACGTAGGACCCCGGTGGGATCTCATATTGCGGTTTGCGAAGGCGTGCGTCGAAATTTCGCTTGTACCGGGCTTGTTCCTTCCGCAAACTCCTATCGGCGCCTCGCATTAGGCTCTCCAACCACGACTGCCATTTCAGGTAGTATGCTCGTGACGAGCTGAAATTCTTCAATGTTGGTTGCGCTTGTAACGCAATGTTTCTCGGCGCCCGAGCCAACACCAGCTCGAAGGGCGCAATGTTCGTAGTTCGATGAACTTGTGTGTTGTAGGCGAACGTCACAGCGTCGCTAAATAAGTCCCAGTCCTTGGGATGCTCTCCAACGTATTTTCGTGACGCGGAAGTCAGCGTGCCTTTGAATCTCTCAACTTGGCCGTTGGCTTGCGGGTGGTACGTAGTCGTGAACACATTGCGTATGCCAAGAATTCGGCATACATTCTGAAAGAACCGGGCCGTGAACTGTGTTCCATTGTCGGACAGCAGCTTGACCGGCGGTCCGTACACGAATACCCAATGGTGAACGAAGGCTTGTGCGATGTGCGCAGCTGATATCTTCTTCAACAGTACGGTTCGTACTAGTTTCGAGTATCGATCGCTGATCACGAGCATATACCGATTTCCTCGCTTAGTTGTAATTACCTCGCTGAGGATGTCGATGGCGACAAATTCCAGCGGAGCTTTGGGCGTGAACAGCTTCATTTCCTTCGTGTTTTTCTTAACTTCACCCTTTCCCGCGCACATGCGGCGCAATTCTTCGCGACTGCATAGCAGTCTAGGGCCCTCGTAGGCCAATAAAAATACCTTCTCAAAGTCTTGTAAAGTTTCCTGCCTCCCGGGTGGCCTGCCAATTTTGCGTAGTGGCTCAACCCTAGGACGCGGTCCCTTAACAATTGTGGTATCACCACTTGTACAAACTCTGCCGCGGTACGGCATAGAGTTCCTTCGAGTTCCTCGGTCTCCGTGCTGAACGTTCTCACCTTTCCGGCGTCCATTTCTTCCTTGATGCGGTTGCAGAAGGGGTCGACGGCTTGCTCGCGAATGAGCTCCTCCGGAGTGACAGCTTGGAATTGATCGAGGTGATCAGGGGCGGTCCCCCCCTCAAGAGCGAGGATGTCGTCTGCCGCGTCAATACTTTCCTCGTCCTCCACTGTACCCTCGGCCGGTTTGGCCATAAAGCAAGGGATTTCGTCGTCGATTTCGTCGACGGTTGCTCCTGCGGTTCGCAACCTTGACAAAGCGTCCGCCTGGCTGTTAGCCTTTCCCTTTTTGTACTTGATTTCAAAATCGAATTCCGAGAGGCGTAGCCTCCATCGGATTAATCTCCCGCTGGGGTCGGTTACGTTCATCAACCACCTCAATGAGGCATGGTCAGTATGCACGATGAAGTGCTCGCCATATAGATATGGTCTTAAAGTCTGTACGGCCCAAATTACCGCTAGACATTCTTTTTCTGATACAGAATAGTTTCTCTCGGCTGCGGCTAACGTTCTTGAAAAGAACCCGATGGGTTTGCGTTGCGCATCCGGGTGTGTTTGAAATAGTGCAGCGCCTATTTGATAGTCGCTTGCATCGGTATCTACCGAGTAGGGTATTAGGGGTTATCACCGTATATAATATATGTATTCGTACATTGGTAGATTGGTAGATTAGTACGTTGGTAGTTTAGTCTATTGGTAGATTGGTACATTGGTGCATTGGTAGTTTAGTATATTGGACCATTGGTAGTTTAGTGCATTGGTGCATTGGTGCATTGGTAGTTTAGTATATTGGGACATTGGTAGTTTAGTGCATTGGTGCATTGGTACATTGGTAGTTTCTTACATTGGTACATTGGTACATTGGTACATTGGTACATTGGAAGATTGGGTTTTGCATTTGAATGGGTTATTTCTTTTATAATATATATATTCGGTTATAGTCGTAAGGGAGTAGGATCGTAGGTGAAAGTGGTCGTAGCGGATTAACGGATATAGGGTTGGTGGGATTAGCGGATTAAGAGATATTGGGATTAGGGGATATTCGGATATGTGGATATTGGGATTAGGGGATATTGGGATTAGAAGATGTTTGGATTAGCGAATATTGGGATTAGGTGATATTGGGATTAGGAGATATTCGGTTTAGCGAATATTGGGATTAGGAGATATTCGGATTAGGAGATATTCGGATGTGTGGATTAGGGGATTAGGAGTTATTGGGATTAGGGGATATTCGGATGTGTGGATATTGGGATTAGGAGATATTGGGATTAGGAGATATTGGGATTAGCAGATATTGGAATTACGAGATATTCGGATTAGGAGATATTCGGTTTAGCGAATATTCGGATTAGGAGGTATTCGGATATTCGGTTGATGATTATTGGGATTTTAGGATATTCTGTTTAATGATTATTGGGATTAGGGGATATTGCGTTTTTCCGGGATTCGGAATTATGTGGGATTTGTTTTTTCATGTTTTCTGGTTATCATACTTTCTGTACCACCGGGACAATACGGGGCGCGGATTTGGTTATTTATGCGGAGCATTTTTTGCCATCATTCCCGATCATTCCCGATCATTCCTCATCCCTCCCCATCGTCCCCATCACTGTTGCCCCCTTCCCTTTCCCCGTTTCCTTTTTCCCTATTCCTACCCCTGGCCGCCGCCGTACCTCTTGCTCTGCCCTCGTCCTTCTGTCGCCACCGCCACCGCCACCGCCGCTGCCACCGCCGTCGCCATTTTTCACAGCA